>NW_024752506.1:207500-363446 GCF_018991925.1 Homarus americanus
CTTCCTTCATTTCTCTCCTTCCATTGTTCTTCCTCCTTCTTCTCTTCCATCGCTTCTTCTCTACTGCTTTCTCCTTTCCCAATTCCTATCCCTCATTTTATCTTCCTTCATTTTTGTCTCTCTCTCTCTCTCTCTCTCAGATATTAAAAATTAATTCTCCCCAAAAATTTACACACACATCAAATTACTTATTGTCAACAGGAAGGTAAATAATGCGCCAGTTAATATGATAGTGTCTAACCCCTACAATACTGTTCACACACACACACACACACACACACACACACACACACACACACACACACACATGTAGTAGTGAAAAAAAAATAATAGATACAAAAATAAATAAACAAATAAATAATAGCCGGTTTAAATTACGCTTGACTTTTATTTCAAAATTTTTATTATTATTATTTTTTTTTATGTGTGACACTTCGAGTTAAGTCTTCTTGATCCTATAGACAATAATTACAAAGAGATTATTTGTGTTGACAGATTTTTAATCACTATAAATGTGTATATATATATATATATATATATATATATATATATATATATATATATATATATATATATATATATATATATATATATATATATATATATATATATATATATATATATATATATATATATACAGTATATATATATATATATATATATATATATATATATATACATATATATCAGTTATACAACCTGGATTGATGGTGATTAGTATGTGTTACGTAACGGAGAGAGAGGTATGATTACTCGTGAGGAGATTAGCCGTTTCCTGAAAAATATTAGTAATGGTAATGATCCAGACAGCAATAATAATACTACTACTACTAATAATAATAATACCAATACCTGTAATAATGATACCAGTAATAATAATAATACCAGTAATAATAATAATACCAGTAATAATAATAATACCAGTAATAATAATAATACCAGTAATAATAATAATAATAATAATAATAATAATAATAATGATGATCAAACTTCATTAAATCACTTCTATGAAATCAAAATACAGAGCCTCAATATCAACACCAGTTATCCATGTAAGTATACACCAGACTGCTATTCAGGTTTAAGGGTTTGGGTTTAAACACCACTACTATATTATAAAGTGCGTCTTCAGTATATCTTGAGGTATATTTTTAGTTTACCTGTGAAGTGTGAATGTAAACCTTTTAAGTAATGTAAGGTCTTGTAGTATACATAATTTACCCCAGTACACTTAAACATGCAGTCGTTAATAGTTGATCACGTTTAAAACATTCAGGCTCTTGGTGATGCTCTTATAAAGTGTTTAATCTGACTTAAAGGTTTTGGAATGTAATGGTTGAGTTATTTTTGTACTTTTCTTCTTAATTGTAAATATTATCTTGGATGTTATTTTAAGGATTTATAGTTTTATTGATAGTTTCTGAAAAGATTACGATTACAGGTGTCGCGTTTACCCAGAGAGTTGACTTGAGGCATTAGACATCATCTCGAGGACATAGTTAGAGATCATACAGTGTTTTAGGAAGACTTTTAACCTCCCACCCCCACCTTCCCTCACCCTCTCCTCCCCTACCCCCAAAGCAGTGCCTGAATGTCCCTTTAAATCAATAGATAGTTCTTGAGTATTTGACAAGTCCTTTAAAATTCATGGGAAAGTACCTGGGTGGATTTTTAAGGCTAGAGACAGTACCTATCAAGTCTTTTTTTTCCAGGTTTATGAAATTGTCACTTTCGCCCCAATTCTTATTTAATATAGTGTCAAACAGGCCCTCTTAAATATCCCTTCCAGAGTGCCACAGTAGTCATTTAACCTTTAAATGTCTCGCCTGATAAGTGGCAGGACGCAGCAGAAGGTTAATTTGGGTGTCTGTAATAATAAAAATAAATGTTGAGGATGTTTTTGATCTGGTGTTGGTTAGCTGGCGGGGTTACCCAAGGTGACGAGTGTGGACCGCTAGGAGAATGAGGCGACAACTACCACCGCTGGTCTGTTTTTATCTGTCTTT
The DNA here is from genome assembly GCF_018991925.1 of Homarus americanus. NCBI lineage: Eukaryota > Metazoa > Arthropoda > Malacostraca > Decapoda > Nephropidae > Homarus > Homarus americanus. The sequence continues at coordinate 209,507 of NW_024752506.1, forward strand.
GTTTGCCGGTGTGTGTGTGTGTGTGTGTGTGTTTTGTGTTTGCCGGTGTGTTGTTGCTTTAGTTTGTGTGTTTGTTTGTTTATCTATCACTCATTTTCATTTGTTTTTCTTTACCTATATTCTAGTCGAACTGCCCCCCCCCCCCCTCTATCTATCTATCCATCTATCTATCTATCTATCTATCTATCTATCTATCTATAGTTCGAGGATACATTGAGGGACAACCTGTGATATAGTGGTCAGTATGTTCACCTCCCATGAAAATGACCCCTGGTTCGAATCCCAGCTAGGATGACGATTTGGGTAAGTTTCGATACGCCGGATTCATGGACAGCCAGTGCAGTTGACGAGTTGTCCGGTATTTTGGGGTTATTCCTGGGCACGGGAGAGAGAGAGATGTAGAGAGAGAGAGAGAGATAGAGAAAATGGATAGATAGACGGAGACAAATTGAGAGAGTGAGTAAGAGTGAGAGAGAGAGAGAGAGAGTGAGAGTGAGTGAGAGAGAGAGAGAGTGAGTAAGAGTGAGAGAGAGAGAGAGAGAGAGTGAGTGAGTGAGAGTGAGCGAGTGAGTGAGTGAGACCCGTTATTCTGTTTTATCACTACCACTATCACGGCGACCCAGCACAGGCCTACCAGCACCACCACCACCACCGACCCCTAGATACCAACCACTGTCCTCACTACCTCATACTCCCTCCCTCCCTAATACCACTACCTCATACTTCTCCTATTATCTCTCTCTCTCTCTCTCTCTCTCTCTCTCTCTCTCTCTCTCTCTCTCTCTCTCTCTCCAGAAAGTAAATCATTTCATCCCAGTTAGGTCAGGTTAGGTTAAGTGCTTGAGTAATTGTTTATATATCTTGCTGTGGGGCGAGGTTTAAGTACACTTTTATTGTGAGGATTTGGGGTGGGTGGATGTGGGGGTGGATGTGGGGGTGGGTGGAGGTGGGGGTGGGTGGGGGTGGATGTAGGGGGAGGGGGGTTGTTGAGAGGAGGAAGGTGAGGAGGGGGTCGAATTGCTGCAATGGTGTTGGCCAGCCCACAGACGTCATAAGACAGGTGGGGTGTCAGGTAATAGGGTTAAAACATAGGTGACACGAGGAGGAAAACAAAGTCACACCAGGAAAAAAAAAAGTAGTTGTAATTTTGGCTAGGTCAGGCTAGGTCAGGTGATTGTTTTTATTTTTATTTATATATTTTTTTAGATTCGAAGCAGTATTCATAATTGTGTCACAGTTGTACTTGGAAACACTTATATGTGAAACATCTACAGTAGTTAGATAAAAAATGTAAAAAAAAATAAAATAAAATCCGGTGAATTGTCAATTAAATGTTTGCCCAATTAGTTTTTTTCGCCTGGTGTGGGTGGACTAGTTTGAGGTTGTAGTTGGTCTAGCGGCCGCCCACCACCAAGCCGGGGGATAAATGCATCCGTGACGTCATTGCGCAGGCGTGTTGTAAAAAAAAAATAGGTTGGCCTTGGGATTTTGAATGCACGCGCCTATATACCCTAGATACACCGAAATTGATGCTTATTCTACTAGTTTATGACTCTTTATGGGTTTTCTAGATGTTTTTACGAATTCTAAGTTAAAGAAATGAGTTATTGTACCTTAAAACACGAGAAGAGGTGCATGAGGTTCGTGGTAGCGGGGTGATGTGTGCCGGCGAGGCGAGACAGTGTTAGGCCTAGGGTGGGTTGCCAGGCGGGGCCCCCTTCTACCACTGTTCTCCGCTGGCATTATTTATTTCTCGTGAATTTAGATTTAATCGATTTAGTAAGAACAAGATATTATTTTTACAAGTGTCTCTGTGTGTCTCTGTGTGTGTGTGTGTGTGTAAAGGGGGGTGAGTATTGTGTGTTTTATAGGTGGAGGGAAGGGGAGGTTACTAATTCCTCTTTCACTGGAGTTTCAACACGAAGAAATAAGCCTAAAATACCCCCCCCCCCAAGTCCACCGTGCAAATTTGCACATCCCTCGTTTAGGCAATTTCACTTTTTGCATAATTAAGACACCGGGAATCAAAGCTCGGCTGAAAGTTGTTCGCTCGATTTTTTTTTCCACGAGGGAAGGAAGGGATTTGAGGGATCACTTTAATTAACCCAGAAATTTCATAAAAATATATATTTGTTATTTATGTTATTTTTTTTACGGTGAATAGTGATTAAAGAGAGTATCTAACGACCTTACTTAACATACAATATAAACATTACCTTCCATAGTGGCCTCAGGATTATACTGAGCTTCACCCACCAGTTGGGAGATACTTAACACAGCCTGGTCTTAAAGGGCACCGGAGGTTATAATTTTGCCTTGACTTAATGTGAGTAAAACACAAATTTCTTTCCAATAAATTTCCAAAAAAAAAATAAAATTCTCACAGCGAATTGTCTTCTTCGTTTACAGGCTAACCTAACTTAACCTAACATAATCTAACCTAACTTAACCTAACATGATCTAACCTAACTTAACCTAACATGATCTAACCTAACTTAACCTAACATAATCTAACCTAACTTAACCTAACATGATCTAACCTAACTTAACCTAACATAATCTAACCTAACTTAACCTAACATAATCTAACCTAACTTAACCTAATATGATCTAACCTAACTTAACCTAACATAATCTAACCTAACTTAACCTAACATAATCTAACCTAACTTAACCTAACATAATCTAACCTAACTTAACCTAACATAATCTAACCTAACTTAACCTAACATAATCAAACCTAACTTAACCTAACATAATCTAACCTAACTTAACCTAACATAATCTAACCTAACTTAACCTAACATAATCTAACCTAACTTAACCTAACATAATCTAACCTAACTTAACCTAACATAATCTAACCTAACTTAACCTAACATAATCTAACCTAACTTAACCTAACATAATCTAACCTAACTTAACCTAACATGACTTAACCTAAACAAAATTAACCTTAGCTGACTTAACCTAATCCTCCATCCCCCCCACACCCTCCTTCACTGTGGCTAACATAACATGTATCGCTGTACAGTAGAGTCTCCGTGTATTCTCGACGCCATTTTACCCACTTTCGGTAATTAAGTTTAAATGACCCAGTTACATTTTCGCTTCTCTAGTCTGGTAGGATGTGCGGTGGCCGAGTGGCTGCAATACTCTCCTCTTAGTCTAAAGGTCGATGGTTTGACCCAGCCAGTACCTGACTTTAGTGAGGTGAAGACGACTGAGTAGTGTAGACCGTAGACCATGCTGCCTCCTCGTATACCGAAGGCTTAGGTTAGGTTAGGTTACGGTATACATGTGTCCTCTGTTTTATAATAATTCTAATTTCTCTCTGGCGAGGCGAGAGTCGGTGTGAGCCAGAACTCACCTGAACTGAGAGAGAATCTATCTGTCGTTACCACCGGACTTTGCACAACCTTCTCGATTAAAACTATCACGTTTCCTAATGATGAGACTATCATGGCGTGCCTGACGACGACACCCTGCCTCCGGTCCCCTCTCTCTCTCTCTGCTGATAGTGATAGTGGGGAGGGGGCAGTGGGGAGGGGGGAGGGGGGTGGGTGTTGCCTCCGGTACTCCTACTGGCTGCGGAAGGATGGAGGAGTCGAATATGTGATAATAAAATAATGGTGATGTTAATAATATCCGGTGAACGGCGACTCTAGTAACATTTCCAAGAACTTGTGTTATATGTATAGAGCAGTTCACCTTGGCGGGGGAGGGGGGAGACATGGCGAGTCTCTTGTGGCCAGGACTTATTGACGTTATTGTGGTGTTGATAGATGTTCAAGCGGCCAGAATCTATTGAGACTTGTATTAGGTTTCTACACTAAATTAAAGGGGTCGTTTGGGCATCTCCTCATGTTCCTAATGACCTTCCTCCTTCCTTGTCTTCCATGAAACAACCATCCAATGTTTCATCCTGCCCCCTCCCCCCCCCAAAAAAAAACAAAAAAAAAAACAAGAAAACAACTAAGATGATTCTAATTTTTATTTTCATTCCTCACTCCCGAAAAATAATTATCAGTTAAGAAAGGCGGCGAATATTAAGGTAAACTAAACTCAGACAGTAAGTGGTTTAGTTTGGTTAGGTGAGCAGTTTGGTCGTGTAGTTAATCCGTTGATGCTCCATAGTAATGAACCAGTTGACATACACACACACACACACACACACACACACACACCTATGCTTATAAGTTTGGTGATATATTTGGCTTTTTTTAATTTATTCTTTCAATTTATTTACTTATTTTTGCCTTTTTTTTTAGTATTTGTTTTTTAATATAGTTGTCATGTTTTTAGAAGCATTTAGTGTTAGCGTTTTTATTTGACGTGTCGGGATTATCTTTATATTTATGTTTTTACCTGTGTTTATTTTGGTGTTTTGGGGTAATTCTCATTTCATTTTAAGCATTTCAACAGAGACTGACGGTATGGTGTGTCCCGTCGTAAGAATTATTGTACGATTGTGTCTCGTCTCTGTGAGTGGTTGACGTCCTGTGGTTGTAAATTAGCCCGTGTGATAGTTTGATAGTTCAGTTCTGTACATATGTTGTATCAATTATGTATAGGTTCATTGTGTATGTTATGTATATTCTATGTTTGTGCTGTTACCATAAATAAGGTTTTATCAGCTTGTATTAATGCAGAAGTACGGTAATTTTAACGAGGTGTGGATGGCAGCAAGTGTTTCCTAATCCATCACGAGTGTTGGACGTGCGAGGGTTGGGGCTAGAGTGTGACTGACAGCGGCGATAGCAACAAGACGTTCTGGATCATTGGTGGAGTTCTTTTTCTTTATTTTACGTCAAGATCAAGTGTGACTTTACATTGTTGGCCCTTCAAGTTTAATACGTCTGCAGTAGAAAGGTAATTGAATCCCAGTGCCTAAGAAAATCAAATTGAATTATCAAATTAATTAATAATACCTGAAGATTAAACTAACGTAACCTAACTTAATGTAACCCAACCTAATCTAACCTAAACTAACGTAACCTAACCTAACCTAAACCTCCAGGTAGCGTTAAGGTGTTTAATCATTAGGTGAAATAATCTGGGTGGGGGGGAGGGGGGAGGGGTGTTAATCATCAGGTGACCCTCATTAGCGGTATACTCTAATACTGAAGGTGGTATTGAGTACAATTGAGTGTAGCAATTTGTTATCTTATATTCTTTCGTTAATTGTGGGATCGCTTCAACACAACACCGTCTCACCACACAACATAACGAACACACCGCAACACATATAATGATTGAGTTACTCCTACAACAACAACACACACACACACACACACACACGACTGATCAAAGACTGGCCCTACCTATAAAATGGGTGTCCAGTGTTATGAATATTCAGTTTATACCTATTACTTTCCACTTTCCCGACCCTTACTCACCCCCCCCCTCCCCGCTGTCCCTCCCTCCCTCCCCCAGTCTCCCCTCTCCCCCATCTCCCCTTACCCTCTTTTCCTCCTGTGTGAAGCAAAACCTGGAAATTAATTGTGATGTTAGCATTTGGCTTAGCAGGGTGGCTCTCTCTCTCTCTCTCTCTCTCTCTCTCTCTCTCTCTCTCTCCCCAGCACACCTCAAAAATAAGAGCCACAACGATATATAAGCGCAGCCCACCCCTAAATTGTTGCTGTTTGTGGTGTCTGCAGCGCAGATGTTGTCAGCCGTCTCAGGGAGGGAGGAGGTGTGTGGGGAGAGGGGTAGGGAGGCAGTGTAAGGCCTAGAGGAGGTGGCGGGGGAGTGGTGGTGGATTTCCAGGCCTAGGATATAGGAAGGGTGAGGAATTGTGTGTTGGGGGAGGTGGTGGACGTGTCAGCCCCATAGGGAGGGGAAGGGTGTGGTGGGGTGAGAGAACTACCAGGCCTAGGGTGAGGGGAAAGGGAGGTGGAAGGGACTCAGAATGTAAGGGAGAAGTTAGGGGGGGTTAGAAAGGAAGGGAGGGGAAGTGATGGGGTTTGGTTGAGAGTAACAAACATTAATATTTACTCTCTCTCTCTCTCTCTCTCTCTCTCTCTCTCTCTCTCTCTCTCTCTCTCTCTCTCTCTCTCCCAGAGTTTGTTGTCACACATATCCTGCCTCATGTTATTGTTATTTTTTGTTGTTGTTTGTTCCAGTATCCACAAACAAGTATATACACACATATGTAACCTATACAAACTTCTATCATATTTTATAATTATTTCCCCTATAACTAACCCACTATGTAAACAACCGTATACAAAATATATAAACCGGTTGATATTTCTCTTCCTGTTTTGAAATGTGATGTGACGAACCTGGTCTTTTGATACGAAGAAATTATTTTACACCTGTGACTCTTTTAAAAATGTGGAGAAAATAGTTTATGAAAAAATATATATTAACTTTTTTTTATAAATTATTAATATTTAGAAGTATTTTAACTGTTTTTAATCCGTGTTAATTATTTTGAGGGGTTTTAATTACTTTTAGAAATTTAATTTTTTGAGATTTTATTTATTTTTTTTATATTATTTGTTTTTAGTGATATATTAATTATTCTTATAAATTAATTTAACTTGTTTTTAGAAATATATAGAGATGGTAAAGTGATTTTTTTTACTAATATAATTATATTTTTTTACAAATATTGATTTTTTTAAAGATACATTATTATTATTATTATTATTATTATTATTATTATTATTATTATTATTATTATTATTATTTGACACTAATTTTCAGCTACTTCCATTCATCAACTCCCGTGTTTGTGTTAGGTGGAAACAGAAGGGTGAATACGATAAAGAAGAAGATAAATGCTAAAAGTGGATAACGACAGGAAATGGTTAAGAAAACAAGTAGAAATATTCAAACATAATTAATTGTTTAGTTGTTTAGTATTTACAGTATAGTGAATCGTGTCCTTTATTTTGTTATTATTCTTTGTATTAGTTCACTAGGCTAGGTCAGGTTTGTTTGGTTTGGTTTGGCTTGGTCAGGTGAGGTCAAGTTAAGTTACATTAGGTTAGGTTAGGATTGGTTAGGTTAGGTTAGGTTAGGTTAGGTTAGGTTAGGTTAGGTTAAGCTACATTAGGTTCCGTTAGGTTAGGTTAGGCATAAAAACCATAAGTGCGATAAGGTCGAATTACCAATAACTAACACAAAGGAATTCTGCCTGAAGTTAACTTATATTCCCGTGATTGTAACCTTATCTTCAGCCTTCATTACCTACTGAGTCTTGAAAAGTGTTATTAAACTTAGATTCTCATTCAGGTATAAGTTCTTTAATTTTTCCCTTAAGTCAGAGATTGGAATACGTTATGAGTCACAGGTAGAGTCTTGAGGTTGATTGGCGGCCATTGTTGAGCTGCTGTGTTTAGTGAAGTGGAATAAGTGGTGAGGATCTTTTTATTTATATTTATTTTTATTTATTTATTTATTTGTTTTTACTTTTAGTTTTACTGTAACTATTATGGTTATTGACTCCGCATCCTCTTTCTTATTCCTCTATCCCTCTTCCACCTCCCCTCTTTCATCCCCCTTACCCCTATTCCACCTTCCACTCCCCCATTCCCATAACCCCCCTATCCCATCCTCCTTACCCCCCCTCTTCTCTCCACCTCCAAGAACCACGAACTTGTAAATTTATAAAAAAAAATATATATTGTTTGAGAGAGAGAGAGAGAGCCCCTGCAGTTGGCTACCCGCTGCACCCGGCTGTAAAGGAAATCGGTCAAATTACCATACAGTGCACACCCGCCTTCCGTTTTTTTTTTATAGATGTATACAGCCTCGGCCTTAGCTTTCTCCTATTGGTCACGGGTACTAAGGTAATAACACGACTGCAGGATAGATAGATAGATAGATAGATAGATAGTAAACACATACATCCATCCATACATACATACATACATACATACATACATACATACATACATACATACATACATACATACTGGGGTGTAAAAGGAGTTAGATAGATAGGTAGATTATCGTAAAAGATATAAACTCACACCAGTCAATATTACTTTCCTCCCGGTCCTGCATTATGGGATATAGAGATCTGTATTTGTCTGTCCTTAGTATATGGGAATATTTGTCCGTAATAAAGAACAGTATGTATTTTGTCCGTAATTTCCCCCCTCCCCTCCCCCAAAAAAAAAATTTATGTATTTTTTTCTGGCTGGTGAAATGACGTTGGCATGGAGAGAGACAGAGAGAGAGAGAGAGAGCGAAAAAAACTAAGGAGGAGCAGAGAGACAGTGATAGAGAGAGACACAGAGAGAGAGGTGGGCCACAGAGACTCCTCAAGCCATGTGGGATGATTTTTAGGTGTGGGTGCATTGGACCATAAAGAGGCTTACATGGGGGTCTAAAAAAGGTAACATAGGACCATTTTCTCTGTCTTCCCAGGCCTCCCAGCCCCCCCTCCCCCCCCTCCTCCTCCTCCTCTTGCTCCTCCATCCTCCCTCTCACTTGTTCTCCTCCCTCTCATTCGTTTTTCCTCGTCCCTATGCCTCAGCTCTTTCTCAGTTCTCGCACCTATCCTTCCTCCCTCTCTTTCACATCCTCCTCCCTCATCAACCCCTTCCCCCTCCATCCTACATCTCCTCCCCCCCTCCTCCATCTCAGCCCCCCTCCCCTCACCCCTCTCTCTCACTCCCCTCAACCAGTATCCGTCACGTCTCAGAGTAACTTCAATGTAATGGGAAGTTTGTGGTCTACAACAAAGTACTGTCTCAACCGCATTGCTTACCCTAGGGTCGTCATCCTCCTCCTCTCTTCCTCCTCCTTCCTCCTCCTCCTCCTCCTCCTCCTACTATCTCCTCCCTCCTCCTCCTCCTCCCTCTCCCTCCTCCTCCTCCCTCCTCCTCCTCCTCCTCCTCCTCCTCCTCCTCCTCCTTCTTCTTCTTCTTCTTCTTCTTCTTCTTCTTCTTTCTTCCCTCCCATCATCGAGAGCTCTCCATATTCACTCTTAGACTAATACAATATTAATTTTTTTTCTGCAGTAGTAGTGAGCGTGGAGACAAGTTTTTAGTGAATATAGTTATGTATAATGGATCATGTTTGCTGTTGGTGATATAATAATAATAATAATAATAATAATAATAATAATAATAATAATAATAATAATAATAATAATAATAATAATAATAATAATAATAAAGAACTCAGTAGATAACTTTGTTTCAGAAATGTCTCCGTGTTAAAATTGTCGAGAATAAAGGAATATCAGATTCAGTACAAGTTTGTGATCGGTATTTTTCCCCGGTGTTATTTTTGTTTTAGTGGAGTAACTGTTGGGACAGAAGCGTTGGTCAGTGTTTAAAAGACTGTATTTTCTTTCTCATTGTAATACGGAACATTTTTTTTTCTTAGGTTTTGTGTTGGTAAAAATATTGTATTGTATTGTATTAGAGAAGTGTATCCCACCCCCTCTCTCTCTCTCTCTCTCTCTCTCTCTCTCTCTCTCTCTCTCTCTCTCTCTCTCCAAGATTTTTCCAATTAAGGCGGGTTTTTTTAAAGTATTTTCTGGTGCAATGAGAGTTAGGACAGGGCAGGACGGGACGTTACAGGACAGGGCAGGACGGGACGGTACAGGGCAGGGCAGGACAGGACAGGACGGGACAGTTACATCACCATAGACATGACTGCTTTTCATCGTCATTTTACCATCTTTTTTTTTCCTCACAGGTACAGTGAGTGTTAGGACATGGTAGTACACAAGCGGCGTTAGCACATGCAGGCTCAGACCTCGAGGACAATGGTTGAGCCGAGGTGGGGGGTGGGGGTGGGGGTGCTGGGATTGGTATATAGGAGGCCAGGAGGACAAGAGGGGGGGAGGTGTTTGCGGGTAGGGGGGGAGGGGAGGGGAAGGTATTGAGGGATTTTCGGGTATGGTATGAGAGCCGGGGAGGGAGGGTAGATCACTTGTGGTATTGTTTCTGGGTCGGGCGTGGCTTCTCCTGCATCCCTCCTTCACTGTGTCACACGCTGGGGTAGGCTCAGTCACCCTCGCTACCGGTCACTGTTGTTGCCTGCCTGCCTGCCTGCCTGCCTGCCTGCCTGCCTACCTCTTGCATTGTTGTGCTCTGGGCCTCTCCTGCTTCTGACCACCCCTCCCCCCCATCTCCCCTCCTGGATTACCCCAACGTCGCCTCCCATCTCCTTTCCCCCTGGCTGCTACATCACCTGCAGTGTCTTGCGTCAATACCACCTGCAGTGTAAGTAATCGACTAGACCCCATCTGCCTCGCCCAGTAATGTCGGCTTTGGTACATTTTTTTTTTATAATGTGAATTTCTAATGGTGACCTTATTTTTTTATTTAATGGACGAAGACCCTTATCAGATCCGTCTGTAATGAACACCTGACTAATGTATGTTATTGTAATAAATGTAAAAAATATGTCAGATCTGGATTTTGCTGACAGATGAATCGCTAGGATGAGGGAGGTGGATGAGGTGGAGGTCTTAGCTCTCAGTTTAATCTCGTGTTGAATATTCTGATGGTGAAGATGGCCAAGTCCGCCTATCAGGACTAAACTAGACTGAGGTGTTGATACTGAAACAGTTTAATTAGCCAGAAATATATAGACACAGATTGAACAGTAAGTGAGTATCAATATTGCTTGTGATGGATAGGGAGGCTCGTTACATCTTGAAGACCTCCCTCCCTTCCTTCCCCTTGTTAACCGCAGTGGCCAGGTCCTTCACCACAGCGGCTGATGGTCGTTGCCCCAATTTTACGGTTGTATGCTCACTTTCCCCTTTTTATAGCCCGGATTTGCATGCTCGGTGCGCGACGATCTATGAATATATGGGCCCAAAATTAGGAGTGTCAAAAAAAAAGAAAAGAAAGGGTTTGGAGACAGTTTCCAGCCGATGGTCTGGGAATTTAGGTCAGTGTTACCACGTCTTGAAGCTGCAGTGTTAGACAACCAGTATCCACCTCCTTCCTTCCCCCTTTCCTCCCCCCTTCCTTCCCTTCCCTATTTTTCCTCTCCCGCTCCCTCTTCCCTTCCTCTCTCCCAGTACCCTCACCCCTACCCTCTTTCCCTCCCCTCTCCCCCTCTTCCCCCTTCTCTTCCTCTCCCCCTCCCTTCACCCTCCTTCCCTTCCCCTTTCCCCCCTTTCGAAGACGCTCTACGATATTTGTCTTCAGATTTATTAAAGAAAATATTTAATTGAGGCAGAATCTTCACACAGTTTTGGTATCATTTTATTTTGCTTTTAATGCTTCGTCATCATGAGTCAGCCAGTTATTGATGCATTCTTACGTCCCCAATTACGAGAAAATTTTGATATCCGAGCCATCAAGAATCTAGCCACAGATCCGAGATATTTCCTCAGTCGTGTTTTACTTCGTATCTAATTTTTCACAGCTGTAGTTAAATGACATCGTTTACACCCGGAGCCTTTAAGGAACGACATACAGGCATCGTCCAAGATGGCGTCATTAACCCCCTGAGACTTAACCCGTAGCTGCACGTGTTCCTTCATTAACGACGGGTGAGAAAAATCATTATCTTACGGATTTTTGAGAGTCCAAGACCTAATGGGAACTACGGTAACTACTTGTGTTCTCTCCTCGTGGGAACAAAAAAATCTCTAGCTACCTTTTTCGGAATTTTGAGAGTCGAGAACCGTAAGAAGATGACCTACTTCTCCTCGTGGGAACAAAAAAATCTCTAGCTACCTTTTTCGGAATTTTGAGAGTCGAGAACCGTAAGAAGATGACCTACTTCTTGATGACTGTTCCTCTATACGTTCTGATTATATGGGGGATAATTGTTTTACTCCTGTTACAGTGTACCACCAGATGTCTCTCTCTCTCTCTCTCTCTCTCTCTCTCAGTCTGATGCATTATGCTTCCTCCCTCCTCCCCCCTCTCCCTTCCTTCCTTCCCTCCCCGCCCCTCTCTGTCCTTTTTCTCTGCCCTCTTTCTCCGTCTGCCCTCCTTCCCTCCAATTCCCCCCCTTCTGTCTTCCCCCCCTCCCTCCCCTTCGTCTCTGCTTTAGAAAGGGGTGATGTGGTGAGCCTGGGTCAGGAGGCTGGAGGTATTAAGGGGGTATGAGTGAGTGGTGGGGGGATGGAGGTGGGGAGAAAGAATGGAGGAGGAGAAGCTGGTGTGAGGCTAGTGGTGGGGGGGGAGGTGGGGAGGGAAGGGGGGGTGACTCGATATTACAGACATGGAACGATAATAATAGTCTCGCTATTTTTGTTTGTGTAATTTGTTAATCTTACACTGCTATTCTTCTTCCTCCTCCTCCTCCCTCCCTCCTCCTCCTCATCCTCCTCCTCCTCCTCCTCCTCCTCCTCCTCCTCCTCTTCTTCGCTTATGCCCTTATACAGTGACTGTCTATTTGTCTGTCTGTCTGTCTGTCTCTTTAGGTCTGTTGGCAAGTCTAATTGTCTATCTATTTTTTACCGTTGTTTCTGTCTATCGTTCTGGGTGAGATTAGGTTAGGGTAGGTTAGGTTAGGGTAGGTTAGGTTAGGGTAGGTTAGGTTAGGGTAGGTTAGGGTAGGGTAGGGTAGGGTAGGGTAGGTTAGGGTAGGGTAGGGTAGGTTGGGGAGCCAGAATGGGAGACTAAGGCTCAGGTTAGGGTAGGTTAGGTTAGGGTAGGTTAGGTTAGGGTAGGTTAGGTTAGGGTAGGTTAGGTTAGGGTAGGTTAGGGTAGGGTAGGGTAGGGTAGGGTAGGTTAGGGTAGGGTAGGGTAGGTTAGGTTAGGGTAGGGTAGGTTAAGTTAGCTCGAGAAACTGATTAAATAATGTGTAGTATCATCTGGATTACAACGTCCTACAGTACATGGTGTTAACAGAGGTACCGTGAACTCTGACTTCAATAGACGTTCGAGTATCCGCATGTCGATAACCGCTCGTGTCAGTTATCCGCATGGCGATAACCGCACGAATCAGTTATCCGTCTTTCAGATAACGGTAAACTTAAATTAACCAAATGTCAGTAAACCGCAAACATTATTTCTCCTCATATCAAATATAACCGCCCAGAATGAAGTCAAAATACAAAATTCTCACTCATATTGAAGCCAAAATACAAAATCCTCAACTATAATGAAGTCAAAATACAAAATCTCATCACATTGAAGTCAAAATACAAACACAATATTGAAGTCAAAATACAAAATCTCACCACATTGAAGTCAAAATACAAAATCTCACCCATATTGAAGTAAAAACACAAAAATCCTCACCAATATTGAAGTCAAAATACAAAATCTCACCACATATTGAAGTAAAAACAAAGATCCTCACCCATATTGAAGTCAAAATACAAAAACCTCACACTTGCTTCTTGCCCCACACCCCTTCTGTTACCAAACTTCTACCCTAAGTTATCAGAGTAAACTTTTCGCCAAATGGGCAATTTTAGAGTTTGCTTATAATGGGATAGTGGGAGAAAGTTACCTAATGGGGCTTTGGTATTAAAAAAAAGGTGGGGGGGGTGTGAATAGGTTTAGTGTAGTCGTCAAAGGTAATTTTTTCTTAAGTTATCTTCCAAATCCTCCTCCTCCTGTCCTTCTCACTACACCCCCCTTCCTTCCTTCCTTCCTTCCTTCCTTCCTTCCTTCCTTCCTTTCCCTCATTTTTCTCTCCATCCTCCCTTTCCCCTCATTTCCTCCCCCCTCCCTTTCCCCCTCCCCTTCCCACCCCTCCTATTTAATTAAGGAAGCCTAGTTTATTTTAGTTTAATGTAAATTTTCCTAACTCAGTCTACACTTTACCATCACCTAACCTAACCTAATTCAATCTTGTCTAACCTAACCTACTGCATATACCCAAACCTTAGCCAACCTTAACCTAACCTAACCTAATATTCTTAAGGTTACATTGGGGTTTGTGTAGCCTTGTGTTGCCTGCGTACTTGAATCAGCCACATGGATGCATTGATTGGTGATTGTGTACACGAGTTAATATTAGCCTATCTGACTCCTTCCCCCTTTCCCCCACCTTCCTACCTCTCACCCCCACCACCTCCCCCAACCTCCTCCCTTTATTCTCTCTCCCATTTCCCCACTTCCCCACCACCTCCCTACCTACCTCCTCATCCCTCCTCTTCCTCCTCCGCCTCCCTGTAGCCTTAAGTTGTAAATAAAGGTTCTTTACATAATCAGCCTTGACTGCGTCAAATCGCGTACCGTCACCCAGCTCTAGACGCGACACAGCTGCCTTATCCCTCACCTCCCCCACCCCACCACCTCATGCTGCTACTACTACTACTACTACTACTACTACTACTACTACTACTACTACTACTACTACTACTACTACTACTACTACTACTGCGACACTAGCTGTGCTACTGTTGCCTGCTTGCAACATCAGTTACTTTCCTCACACTACTCCTCCCACCTTCCCTTGCTAAATCTGTCTCTCCCTCCCTCCTCCTCCCCTTCCCCCTACCCTTCTTCGTCCACCCCTGCCCCTATTCCTCCCTCCCTCTCCCTCACCTCCTTCTTTCCCTCCTTCCCTCTCTCCCTCCCTCCTTCCCTTCCTTCCCTCCAACCTACCCCTTTGTTGCTACTTTGTACTGTGGTAGCTTATTTTGTTTGTCTTATTTGCTCTCCTCTCTCTCTCTCTCTCTCTCTCTCTCTCTCTCTCTCTCTCTCTCTCTCTCTCTCTCTCTCTCTCTCTCTCTCTCTCTCTCTCTCTCTCTCTCTCTCTCTCTCTCTCTCTCTCTCTCTCTCTCTCTCTCTCTCCAAGACGTAGGAGACATACTTTGAGTTCGAACATTCACTTTGTTGAGTGTCTGGTAATGGTGGAAGTTTCTGCAGAAAATGAACTTCAGGGGTAACAATAATAGTTTTTTAATGTAAGGTTTTTTTTTCTTGTACTGAGTGACATGGTAAGGGCTTAATTGTATATTTATTTATTAATATCGTATTAGTGAAGTTTATTATTGTATACAGTGAAGCTCTTTACGTTATGACGAAGTGTAAGTCCTATTTTGACCCATAACAACCCCAGGTGTAGCGAAGTTGGACCATCTCTTAACGAATTAGCTGTAGTCAACATATGTATAAATATTTTCCGTATACAATGTGTGTCTTTATAATGAAGTTTTTACATTAATTTGAATATTTACCTTTTTTCTCCGAATTGGTAAATTATTTTTTTTTTATAGTTTATGTCGAAAGTAGTTTAGAGTTTTTGATTATTTAACGAAGACTTTTGTTAATTTAACGAAGCCTGTACTGTATTCTGAAGTGTTCCTCGGTATACGAAAGCCACCTACTTAATAGCGATATTCTATACGTTCTAACAAAAAGTTTAAATCCACCAGAAAGTTTTGCTGTATGAGAATTCTATACGTTCTAACAAAAAGTTTAAATCCACCAGAAAGTTTTGCTGTATGAGAAAGTTCCTATACACGTAATAAAGAAGTTTTGTGAGGTATTAATTAATTTATTGGCGATAATATAGAAGTTGTGGATGCCATAATCTCTTTATCGGAGTTATAATGAAGTTTTCGACGCCATATTGTATATTTCTTGTGGCTGAGGGTGGGGGGGTGGGGAGGGTGACGAGAACGAGGGAGGGGGTGAGGAGGAATAGAGAAGGGTGAAGGAGAAGAAGGGAAGGGGACGTGGGTAAGAGGGAAAGCAGGGGTAGGATAGAAAGGGATGATGGCAAAGATGGGGGGCTGGAATGGAGTAGGTAAAGGAGAGGAGAGGGAGAAAGATGGGGAGAGGGACAAGGGAGAGGGATGGGGAGAGGGAGAAAGGATAAACAGAGAGACGAGGAGAGGGAGAAGGGTGGGGAGAGAGACAAAAGAGAGGGATGGGGAGAGGGAAAATAAGTGGGGAGAAAGAGAGAGAGAGAGAGGGAGGGAAGAAAATGCCATAATAAATAGGTATCAAGTCTTCCTCCCTCAGTGATTCTCTAAAGTTCTTAAGTCAATTATTTCCTTAACTTATAACTTTAAAGATGGCCGTAATAAATGGCGTCAATATTGCGCTGTGACTATACCACCCAAAAAGATTCTTAAAGTTTCTTATATTAATTTGATTGGAATATTTTTTATCTAACTAGCTCATGTAGGTTACAAAATGGCGGACAAAATGGCGTTGATATTATGCTGTGACTCTATGTGTAATTAAACGGGGAGAAACACGACTTGGGAATAGAGTTGGGAGTGCCGCCAGGGAGACGCCATTATGGGCTTGTGTTAGCTTCGTGTACGTGTGTGTGCATGGTAATGTGTGTGTGTGTGTGTGTGTGTGTGTGTGTGTGTGTGTGTGTGTGTGTACAGTACATAGGTTAATGTTTTGTTAATAATGATAGTAATGATGATATAGGATAATAATAATAATAATAATAATAATAATAAAGGGTATATATACGCCTTTATTCTTGCGTCCATACTGTTACGTCCATACGTGCATTATCACGTATAAATTGCCTCATGTAATATTGGGTGTGATTCATTCTAAACATATAATGACGTTGAAATGATGTTGTTTATTTACGCTTTGAGTGTAATGACACATTAAAGGTGGACAGTCTTGGCTCTCCTATGAGCAATGTTAACTGCTCCTATATATCTCTAGTCTTATCTGGCTGTCTCACCTGCAACACCTGTAATACCTGTAACACCTGCAACACCTGAACAAAACCACAAGATAACTTTATAACCCGCCTCTTCCAGCCTTAACAATGTGAGGTATCGGTAACCCTTTTATTCTCTTTAAACCATGATCTTAAAGGTATCATTAACCTTGCCTAACCACCGTGACCACATCATTAACCTCACCTAACCACCGTGACCGCCTTCCCTTCCAAAAACAAAAGAATAGCGCTAGATTATCCGCCTATAAGGAAAAAAAGTGTAAACGAAGGGGCTGGCTGGTAGAGTCGACTACAGTGGGCCTTTACAAAATTGTTCCCGGCAATCATCTAATGCGGCGCCGCCTCCCAGATGAGCCATGCCAAGTGACGGTAGGCCTAAGCTGCCTCGCTGACTGGCTGGTTAACTGTCTGGTTGGTTAACTGACTGGTTGGTTAACTGACTGGCTGGTAAAATTGTCTGGGTGGATGACTGTCTGGCTGGTTAACTGACTGGCTGGTTAACTGTCTGGCTGGTTAACTGCTTGGCTGGTTAACTGTCTGATTGGTTAACTGATTGGCTGGTTAACTGTCTGGTTGGTTAACTGACTGGCCGGTTAAATGACTGGCTGGGTAAATTATCTGGATGGATGACTGTCTGGCTGGTTAACTGACTGGATGGCTAGCTGACTGGATATGCGTCTGTGAGTAACCTGCAAAACACACACACACACACACACACACACACACACACCTCTCTGAGCTTGAGCCAACAACAGGTCTTTGTTATAATTATCAAACTAAGATGTTGAGGATAATTATGCCTCGAGTGGTAACCCTCTTATTACTGTGGGTGGGTGGGTGGTGTGGGCTGGTTGTGGGCGGGTGGGTGGTGTGGGCTGGTTGTGGGTGGGTGGGTGAGTTGGGTTGGGTTTGGTTTTGTGTGGGTATGTGTGAGTGTGTGTGTGTGTAGGTGTGTATATGAGAGACACTTGGTTGAGGGCAAGAGGAATGCAGTATGTGTGTTTATGTGTAGTCAAGTGTGTGTGTGTGTGTGTGTGTGTGTGTGTGTGTGTGTGTGTGTGTGTGTGTGTTTGACTTGGTGCATGAGAGAGGAAAGTTAGTATGTATTTATGTAGTCAGGTGTGTGTGTGTGTGTGTGTGTGTGTGTGTGTGTTCATTTTAAGTGGGTCACACATACCTGGTTCTGACTTCACATTGGCATCTATTGATTGAGGTCCTGTGTAGACTATTGACTTTAGTAATACTAGATAAAACTCTCTCTCTCTCTCTCTCTCTCTCTCTCTCTCTCATTATCATATTTTATTTCAATTTTCGTCTCCCCTTTTCTGTCCTCTCTTAATTCCCTCTTCTTACTTCATTCATCCGTATCTTCCTTCCCTCACCCTTCTTCTCTTTATTTTCCCTCTTCCCCATTTTATATAGAGGTGACGTTTAGGAATGAAAAGAAGACGAAGAAGAGAGAGAGAGAGAGAGAGAGAGAGAGAGAGAGAGAGAGAGAGAGAGAGAGAGAGAGAGACGCTGGAAAGAGGAAGAGAAAGAAGAGAGAGGGAGAAAGGAGATAAAAAAGGGAGAAATATGGATGGTGGTCGTCGAGGGAGAAGGAGAGTAGAACGAAAAAAAATTAATAGGCCTCTTGTTAATTTCCAGTTGAGAGCGACAATTTTTAATCAATATAAGTAGGCCTATTGGGAAGCATGTCCGAGGCCGTCTGGCACAATGGAGACCTTTAAATTGGTCTCCCACACATTCCATACGTCAACAATAAGAAGCTTTAACTTCTATTGTTATTTGGGAGTGAGAGAACCAGGTAGAAATTATCCCTCTGAACTGTAATAATAATAATTTCGATGATCATTGTAAAAATAGCTATTGGGATGATAAGAATAATGATGATTTTAATAGTGATAATAGTATTGATAGTGATAATGATAATGATGATGGTTGTAATAATAATGATAATAATAATAATAATAGTAGTAGTAGTAGTGACAATCCCTACGTTTCAGAAGTACAGCAACAAATAATACAGTACACTACTACAGTACGAAGTTACATAAGAATAGGGAGAAACTCTTCAATTGGGACGGGCGGTCTTAATGGTGTGTTTATTTAATGGGCTGATTTAATTAATGAAATTGGCTCATTGGTCGCCTGGGAGCCAAGATGGCAATGCACTGATGGCTACCTAATTAATTTACCGCTTTAAGCTAGCTTATAGGCCTCCCCAGTCAAGTGGACTATAGGCCTACTGGCGAGATATGATTGGGCTGGAGAGGAAGAGAGAGAGGGAGGGAAGATGGAGATGAAGACCAAGTATAGGTGAGAGGGTAAAGGATATAACTAAGGAAAGAGGAAGAGAAAGAGAGAGAAACAAATGTATTTAACGAGACCCATAAATAGATTGAAAGAATAAAACTCTAAATAACAAATGAAAAGAGCAGCGGAATATCATACAAGTGTCCTTATCAGATGTGGCGTCCGTCCCCTGTCTTAGTGTGAATACATATGAAGCAGAATGACTTAGAACTGAGAGAGGGAGTTCCACAAGGGGGGAGTCCAAGGGGTATATGAGTTAGGCGCATTCCTGGTAAATAGAATCGGAACAAAAATTTCACGGAACCTCACTGATCCCTCCATAAGCCAGTTGGTTGTACGTACGTGATGGTGGTGGTGGTACGTGGTGGTTGTACGTGGTGGTGGTGGTGGTGGTGGTGGTACGTGGTGGTTGTACGTGGTGGTGGTGGTACGTGGTGGTTGTACGTGGTGGTGGTGGTACGTGGTGGTTGCTTTAGTAGTCTAGCTTGTCACTAACACTTGAGTTTTGAACAATAGGGTAAGGAAAACGATGAAATATATTACTAAGACTGTTCACTGCAGGACAATCACTGGTAAGGACGTTATTATTGACTGTCTTGATGGGTATTTTCTTCAACGATTCAGTTCTACTACACCCAGCCCACAGTTGCCCCATACCCATCCAGCCTGTTCCACATACCATCCACTGCATACCACATCCAGCCTAGTTGCCCCCACATACCACATCAGCCCACAGTTGCCCATACCACATCCAGCCCACAGTTGCCCCCATAACACATCCAGCCCACAGTTGCCCCACATACCCACATCCAGCCAGATTGCCCCACATACCACATGAAAAGGGAGGAAAGAGATGGGGGGAGGGTGAAAAGAGAACAGTGATAGAGAAGAAAGAAGGACGGAGAGGCGGAGGAGAGAAAGGAGGTGAAAGAAAAGGTGGATAGAGATGGGGGAGGGAGGAGATAAGAAGAAGAAGGGAAGGATGGAAGGGCAGGGGGCAGTATTAGGCCTCCTTGGTTAATTTACAGCTTCAACTGAGGTCGGAGTAAAATCAATACGGTAAGGTTGGGTGCAACAGTAGGCCGCCGCTCCACGCCCACATGACGCCACGCCCACATGACGCCACGCCACATGACGCCACGCCCACATGACGCCACGCCCACATGACCCCACGCCCACATGACCCCGCGCCCACATGACAACACGCTTACTTGAGGCCACGCCGCTCATATAACACCACGCCCACCTGACAACATGCCTACAACACCGCCCACACAACGTCAAGTTCTCTTAGCGAATTACAATGCAAGCTGATTACCTTTGACACCACTTCGAAATTATTCCTCTCTCTGGCCGTCCGTCCGTCGCTGGGGTGTTCAGCTTGTGAAAGATTCTGAAACTTAGCTCGAACATATTTGGAATGTTAGTAGATACTGTACGTACATTGTATTATGGGTCACGTATTGTGTGTCTCTGCAACGTATAGCGAATACAAACAAACTTTCTGGAATGCTTGTTTATTTTCGTAAGAGTCTTAGGAAGGAACCAAGTAAGTAGGTCAGGATTGTTCCATGTTTGTGTATTGGGGTCAGGGTCGTTACGTCACACTGAACTACTGCATATTGACCTGCGGTTTATTGTGTTTTTGAATTTTTGCATAAACGTCCAAAAATATTGTATATATTTAGTTTGGGATGGAAGAAATCGGGGGACGGCCAAGAAAATTTTGATCATCATGTAAATTGAGGAAACTCCTGTAAAAATTGAAGTTTTTAAGTTTGCAAAATTCTTTTAGTAGTAGTTGGCAAAAATTTAGCAAATATGAGTGGGAGGGAAGGAAGCGGGTGACGGCCACGAGGTATAAAAGTTGTCCTTCAGGGAAAATGAGAAAATTATTATCAGAAGGAAATTTTAGATTAATTTAAAAGTAAATTTTATATTTGGTAAACATTTCATTACCTGGTTCTTACCTTTGTGAGCTACAGGTGAGTGTATCTACAGAAAGCACAGATATAGGTACAGGTGATATAGTTTAACCAATAACTTAAATGGTTGTCATTTGGGTCATTAAGTTGGCTCCTTGTCGTAACAGCTCGTTCAAGTCATTAGTGTTCGATGGTAGTTCAGTCTTGATTATGAAGTACTCGAGGACTCTTGTTTTGGTACTAATGACTACCAGGGTTGGGTAATTAAACCATCTCATTAATCTAGAGTAGTCGTTTATTAGGGTCCAGGTGTGGAGCTAATTATGACCTATTTTAGTAATTGCTTTATTTGGATAATTACCTTCAATTTTTTGTTTAAATTATTATTTTTAATTTGGGTGTTGAACTAGTAACTTCTCTCAGGCATTTTGTTGATTATTTTATTCAGGTGTTTAGCTCATTAGTTCCGTCATTAAAGTACAGGTATTCGTAATGATTCTTTATTTCAGTCAGTATTATGGAAACAAGATTATTATTATTATTATTATTATTATTATTATTATTATTATTATTATTATTATTATTATTATTATTAGTCTATTTTTTTCTATTATTTTATTTATTAATTTATTTGATTTGATTTATTTTTTTTGATGAATTCTAATGATTTTTCTTCTTTGTTTTCCTCAGGTAAGGATTCCCACCAGTGCTGAAGCGACCAACGTAAGTACGGTGACTCTGGGAACTTCATAGGATTATCCCTTACCTTCCTCCCTTCCACACACCCGTTTATTTCACCTGAAGATTAACCACCCTAATGTTACCGCGAGGGGTTAGATTGGGTTAGGTTGAGGTTTGGTTGAGATGGGGTTGGGTTAGGTTGAGTTAGGTTTAGGTTAAGTTAGGTTGGGTGTATTGCCGTAATAGTTTATTCTACCAACTGACACAGTGTTTCTTTTCACCCTTATGGTCAAAATACCTGGGAACCTCTGGGACACATACAGCCTCACTCTCACTGCAACAATCTTTTCAGCTGTAATTTACGACTGTACAAATTCTACTCTTCACAGAATCCTTCCTTCTGCACACATGACGCCCTGAAAAATAATGCTTATTTTCAGTTCATAATATAGATTATAATCATTCACTTCAATTCACTTTACACAGAACAATATGAGTAGCCAATTCACCTGTATCAAATGTTATTACCACTATACATTTATCACTGATTAATACATACAAAATAACAGTTGTCTTACCATCTCTTGAGGTATAATCACTTATTTACAAAAAACTATGAGCGGGAAATACAACTAGCGACATATTTACCTCTCTAAATGCTGAGATAATTCCGGGTCGCTCCTTCCCCATCACCTACCGTAAGATGGGTGTTCATATCAGTATAGTAATTCCAGTTCACTAATAACTCTGAATCAATTTTTCTTAGATATGTTACCATTACAAACATCTAAGTAAATATTGTTTTTAGTGGTGTTATGTAACCCATATATAATCCAATATATATGTCTATTGGTATTTAATTATACAATCCATATAGAATTATACTTATATTACGTAAAATAACTACATAATAATCAGTGTTTTTTATATATGAACCACCCATGCTAAATGTTCCTGGCCTTTAATTAATTTACGTAGCTGGAACTATCTAATAAGCCATGTGTTTGGTAGCTTAACCTTCATACCTAATTAATTCTAATCTTCCTGCCCAATTCTCGTAGTAATTAGTGATGTAACCTTCATATCTAATTCCAGTGGTATTTAGGGGAGCTGGAATTGCTACTTCTCAATTCTGCTCGTATTTGTAGATGATGATTCTGGCGCCTAAATTCTCTTGGTCTCGTGGTTAAGCTATTTGGAAGCCTTTGATGAGTGGGCTGCTGGATACAGTCCTCGATGGCCATAGGCTAGACCCCCCCTCGTTAAGCGTTTATCCCTCGCCTGAAAGTTTCTTTACGCTTCTCCCACGCACCACGGGCAGTGAAACCTTCGTTGAACGTTTAATTATTGAGTGAAGGCTTCGCTATGTTCCCAGCCTCTTTAACCAACTTGCTATTCCTTTAGTTATTGGAAGTCTTCATGGTCAGACTACTATGTAATGTAAACAAACACCGAAATGTTCCCTGCAGTCTACCTCACAAAACGTTGCCACTAAAAGCCTGCCACACAAACGTTGCTCCACTATAAAACCTACTTTACCACCTTTCCCTCCCCTCCCCTTCGCCCCTCCCTTCGCCTCCCTACCCCATCACGTAAAAGAAAAAATCTCGTAATTAAAGAATCGAGGATGTGTCTGATTTATTTACTCCTCTTAGGAAATAAGAGATGACAAAAAAAAAATGGCGTCGTAATTGCACACAGAGCCTAGAGTAATTTAGTCAAGTCATTACCCCATTCCCTCTTATATCACGTTTACATCATTATACATTTACTTATTTATTCACTAATTATTCAGTTCCACTTCTTCATTTATAATAAGAGTCTTCAGATGCTTAGTCGTGTATAACCATTTTTTTTTATTGGTTGATGTATTTTGTAGAATTTTTAGCGTAAATAAAATTTGTTATTGTTTATTTGAACTTGGCAGATGAGCTGTGTGAGGTAGAACTTTATCGCTCTTGTACGGGAAACGAAACACAAACGAATATTTTTTATATTTATTATATTTTTTTTATTCTGGACCTTGGCACGATAGAAACAAGTGATGGTCCTCCTCCTCCTCCTCCTCCTCTCCCTCCTCCTCCTCCTCCTCCTCCTCCCCCCTCAGCAGTAATTCTTCCTCCTCTGAGCGGCTGACTTTTACTGCTTCGGGAACGTTGCAATCTTTCAGTGGGTGATATAGTGCTTGTTCCTCTCCCTACTACTACTACTACCACCCTCTCTCCTCTCTCTCCCTCTCCCTCTCCCTCCTCTCCTCACCTTTCCTACTTTATTCCTCTCCCTCCTCTTACTGCGACCTCCTCCTCCTCCTCCTCCTCCTCCCTACCACGCCTCCTTTACCCTCTGTCCAACGATGTCTTCCTATCCTCCCCTGTCTCTCTTCTTCTATCCTTCTTTCCTTCCTCATCCTCCTCCTACCCTTCACCTCTCTCCTTCTTCCTTCCCTTTCACGCCTCTTTATTCATAATTTCCCCTCCTCTCTCCTCCTTCCTCATCTTATTCTCTTCCTTCCTTTTCTTTCTCCTGTTCTTTCCACCTCACACAATGGGAGGGGAATAGGCACAGTGGAATGAGTTGTGAGGGATGAAGAAAGTGTAAGGAATGAGGGGAAGTTATGGGAGGTGTTGGTATAAGGGAAAAGAATTAGTGTAAGAAAAGGGGGATTAGGGAGGTTGAGGAGGTGTGGTTGATGGTGTGGCTGCAGGGATGTGGGGTGGGATGGTGGGGGTAAAGGGCTGACCAGCTTGATATTACAGGAAGTTGTGTGATCATTAATTCAGGTTTGTGTTGCGTCATACCTGTGGAGATTAACGTCGGCTGAGGCTACATCGGTTGGGGTTAGATTAGGTTTGGTTTAGGTTGAGTTAGGTTAGGTTAGATTAGGTTAGGATATAACGACAAATTTGATGTAATTTCCTCTTTTATTACAAGACTTATAACGATGATAGATTAGGCATCCAGTCTTATTTTAACTTTAGATTAACTTAACCTAACCCTCTTAGTAACACCTTAGTAATTATTATATAAAGTTTAGTATCATCTGGATTACAACATGTTTACACCGTGTTGATAAATATGTGTATTGTTTACGCATCTTATTTTAACCATTTAATTATATATTAATTATTTATGGATTCTTTTAATATATAGTTGTTGATATAATGTAGTCAGTTAGTGGAAGCAATACAACTTGGGTTATGTTAAGGTGAAACAATGAAACACGCACAGTCATTATCATGTTATGGTGATATATATAATGATTAACCCTTTGAGGACCATGATTTAACCCTTTGAGGACCATGATTTAACCCTTTGAGGACCATGATTTAACCCTTTGAGGACCATGATTTAACCCTTTGAGGACGATGATTTAACCCTTTGAGGACCATGTTTTAACCTTGCCCCGAGGACGATGATTTAATCCTCCAGTACTCAAAGGGTTAACAAAGGTAATATATATTTTTTTCCTATCAAGGTGTTAGTATATGTTATAATGAATGGCCTTTAATGACAGTAAAAAAAAGACAACTAGTAAAATAAATTAATCTTTAAATGGTAAATGTGTTTTCAAAGATGATTTAACACCTATTTTGTTTTTTATGGTGTTTTTTTTATGTTTTTATATTTGATGTGTTTATATATATGTCTTAATTTGGTGTTTTATTTACTGTACATATTTTTGGTTTTTGTGTTACTTATTTTTATTTGTTTGTTTATTATGTTGTGGGTAAAGAGAAAGTGTGTGTGGAGGTAAGTGGTGGATGTTTGCCTCGCTGGAGATGTATTGCTCGCCGCTTCTAATGAGGAGAGAGAGAGAGAGAGAGAGGGTTAGTTGCTCTCTCTCTCTCTCCTTCTCATTTTGTTATCCTTCATATTCTCTTTCTCTATATAATTTTTCTATCATCTTTCATTTTTTATCTTATTTTAGTGAAAGTAATAATGATGATGATGATGATGATGATGAGTACAACTGTTTGATAAAGAGGCGGTAAGAATTGACCTCACTGGTTCGATGTAAGAATCCTGAAAAATACTGTACAGGAATAGGACTTGTACAGATTACGTTCAACCAACATGTAAAGGACGTTATATTAGAGGTGGGACTTAGCCAGATGACGTTTGAGGATCACTAGAAGGACTTTGGTGGAGTAGGACTTGTCTAGATGACGTTTGAGGATCACTTGAAGGACTTGACCCAGATAAGACTTGCCCAGAAACAGGTAACGGCAGATACCATCAGTATACTGAAACGCGATGCAGTGATCCGGGGGCAGGGAGGCGGGAGGTGATGGAGCCCCTGAAGTTGACACCAGGTAAGGCGCCAGGTAAGACGCCAGGTAGTCTCCTAGTGGCAGCAAACTGGTCGGGTGGTCGGGTCGGTCCGCCTCCCCTACAGGAAGGTTGGAGGTTGTGTAATAGTTTGTCTTGCCATAACTCCGGCTCACATACCATTGTCGCTCAAAACAGGTTCTCTCTCTCTCTCTCTCTCTCTCTCTCTCCTCTCTCTCTCTCTCTCTCTCTCTCTCAAGTGTTCCACCTGGGCGTAAGTCAGGTTAACATAAAGTTGACCCTCTACCACCACCACATCTTGGATCGGGGGTCCTCAACAGGGTGTGTGCGTATGACGTGTGTTAGATACGGTAGGTTTGGCGTCCACGCACATCCCCAGGTTATGGCAGAGACGCTGACCTACATACGCGGGTTAGCGTTACGTCGAGGCGTCTGTCATGAGTTGCTTGACACACTGTGCATGTCGGCCTCTTTCTGGTATCATGTGTTGGTGACGTATTGCTGTAAACATTGATTTTATTAATAGAGACATGAGCTTTGTACAGTGTTAGAGGTAATACAAGTTTGTTTTCCTAGTGTGGTATATTTACGGGTTCAGATATATTGCCTCTAACAACATGTGTTTCAAAAGTTTGTAGACCTAGACGAGTACATTTTGACATATCTTGCTGTTTGATCCTTCTGTAACGTCACTCACCGTTACCAGGCCACGCAGCCCGTAAAGAAAGGTACCCCTACCCTGGATCCTCACTTCCTCACTCCCCTACATTGTCGAGGAGTCCAAGATGTAGCCCCATTCATCTTCCCCTGCCTGACAATACTTGCAGACAGCCGCCTTTATCAAGTTCACTCCGCAGATTAAAAATAAAATAAAATAAATAAAAATAAAAAACAAAACAACTTTAATCGGCCACTGTGTGTGTGTGTGTGTGTGTGTGTGTGTGTGTGTGTGTGTGTGTGTGTGTGTGTGTGTGTGTGTCGTCTTGAGTCACCTAATAATTATGTGCGTTCATTCTGGTGTTCGTGTACGTTTTAGTTTTTCTTTCCTTGACTCACTCATTCACTCACCTACCTACCTACCTACTCACTCACTCACTCACTCACTCACTCAATCACTCACTCACTCCTCCCCACTCACTCAATCACTCACTCACTGACTCACTCACCTACCTACCTTACTCACCCTCCCACAGATGGTTACCTGGTGGCTACCGAGTCATAGAAAACGAGAAGAGGGTCAGGTAGTTAGGATAATTAAGGGAACCAGCAAGTGAAGTGTGGTTGAATATTTCATCACATCATTTCCACCCTCTGATGAGTCAGTGTGGTGGTGGTGGTGGTGTTTGGGGTGTGTGGTGGTGGTGTTTGTGGTAGTGGTGATGTTTGGGGTGGTGGTGGTGATGTTTGGGGTGGTGGTGGTGATGTTTGGGGTGGTGGTGGTGATGGTGTTAGTGGTGTACGTGGTAATGGTGGTAGCGGTGTAGGTAACGATGATGGTAGCAGTTATAAGTGGTGACAGCAGAGAGGATAATCACCTAACCTAACCTAACCTATCTAACTGGTTCACTTAAGTTTGGATACAAAGTTGGATTCCCAGATGGTCGTTTGTTTTGTTCACTTAGGTTCCGATTCAGTGTTGGTGGTCGAATGGGTGTGGAGGGAAATTTAGCAGTCTCTCTCTCTCTCCTCTCCTCTCTCTCTCTCTCTCTCTCTCTCTCTCTCTCCCATCCGCCTAACCTGTCTCTCCCTCTCTCCAACTTTCCCTCCATATACTTACCCTCTTCCTTTACCCCTCTACCCTCCTCCTTCCCTCCTTCCTCTTCTCTCTAGGCCGGAGGGGAAGTAGGCCGCCCGTACACGTCTTCGCCAAACACGGCATCAAAGGGCCTTAGTGGACACATGAAGAGCGTTTTATTATTTAACAGATTCTTTAAGGGGTAAACACGACCCGACTGTCAATATCTTTACTAAATATTTTACTCAAGCAAACTCTGCAGAGTCGACTCTCTCTCTCTCTCTCTCTCTCTCTCTCTCTCTCTCTTTATTCAATTTTCTTACTTCCACGGAAAATGCGATGAGAGTGTATCTAGATGTCCTCGTGTCTGACTGTCTGTCTGTCTATAATTTCATTCAAATTTGAAAGATGTTTTACGAGTATTTTTTTTATGATCCTGGACCTCTTCTTCATGCCCCCCCTCCTTTTCCTTTCCTTTCATTACCCATTTCCTCCTCTTATCTAAGTTGTTTGTCGGGGATAGGCAGCAGCTCCCTCAATAGACTTCATTTGCTCGGCCGGCCCAAGGGACCTCTCGAAAATTACAGGCCTAAGTATGGCGCTATATTAAGAGTAGGCCTAGAAAGTCAGCGAAAATTTTTTGTCTGTCTGTCGCGAGTTTTGGTGCTACTGCGACTGGTTGTTCATGGTGTCCGGGATGGTACCTTTTGGAGGGGGGCGGAAGAATGGAGAAGGAGACGTTGGAGGTTGAGGATTTTTTCCTTTTTTTTGGAAGCAGGGATTTTTTTAGAGGTAGGATTTTTTCTTTTTGGAGGTGGGGATTTTTGTTTCATTTTGGAGGTGGGGATTTTTTAGTTGGGGGGTGGAATATATTTGGAGGTTGGGAATTTTTTATTTTTAGGAAGGTGGGGGTGGGATGGGGACGATTTTGGAGGTGGTTTCGTGACACAATACCACTTTAGGACACAGTGGCAATTTAGAACAAAGGACTACTTTAGCTTACGGACATATTATCTAAGGTAAATAATCATTACGGAAGATCGGGAAGAAGAAGAAGAAGATGATGATGATGAAGAAGAAGAGGAGGAGAAAGAAGAATAATGAATTGCTGATAATATAAGCTACACCAGGCTAACATTTGCTATACCTTCTGTTAGTACTGGTGGTTCTTCCAATTTTGGGAGCGAGATAACCTGTTGGATTGTGGGCCGGAGGGAATATAAATTAAATGCTGAATTAAGGTGAGTGTTGGGTTGTGGGGGTTGTGGGGGTTGTGGGTTGTGTGGGTTGTGGGTTGGTGTTGTTGTTGTTGACGTTTGCTGGGGGTTATGTCTCTCTTTGTTTGTTGACAGGTTGTAGGTTGTTTGAGAATGACGTCAGATACATTAACGTCTTGTAAAATATTCTGGATGGATAATGTCTCTCGTTACATGATTAATGACGTAAAGCTCGAGTCGTTAGTGTACAGTGTGTTAACTGATTGAATTGTTAATATGAAGACCATTAGGTAGTTGATAGAAGTCATGATTGATAGCGATTTGATGTATGTATGTATGTATGTATGTATGTATGTATGTATGTATGTATGTATGTATAAGACTTCAGATACATTATAAGTCATTCTGAAGTGAAAACATACAAGATTAATGGAATTTTGGGCCTGAAGAGTGTAGACTTGTGTTGTGTGTGAGGCAGATGAATCGTAAATCGAAAGAGCAAAGACTATTAAGAAATCATGTGGCTTTGGCCCAGTGAATAATTGATAATTTTAGATGATGTGGTATTTGAGGAACTCGAGGAGAGAGAGAGAGAGAGAGAGAGAGAGTGTCTATTTATTTTCTTCTGTAATTCATCAGCTGTTGATCTTAAACTTAGTGTGGGCGGCTCATAGTTAGGAAACATTAATTGAGGTGCTTGGTGGTTTAAGGTTTAAGAGGGTGAGGGGAGGTTTGTAGGGGGATAGGATGAGGGGGGAAGGGGTGGAGGTAGGAAGATGGGGTTTGTGGAGATGTTTGTCGGGGGTGGAGGAAGGAAGGGGAGAAATGGGGAGGAGAAGATGAGGGAGGGGAGAAGGTTTGTTAAGGGATTGAAGGAAGTGGAGGAAGGAAGAAGGAGTTGTTGCGGTGGGTTGGAGGAACAGGAAGGGTGGGAGAGAGTGTGAGGGAAAACGAGAGGAAGAGGGAGGAGGGGTGAGAGAGGGGGGGGTGAGTGTTGCATACTGTAATACATCCCCGATAGGTCAGTCAGTCAGTCAGTCAGTCAGTGTATCTGTGTGTTGTAGAGGTGTCGAGTGGGCAAGGAACTTAGACGATTGTAGAACTTGTAGGTAGGTAGCTCTCTCCTCTCTCTCTCTCTCTCTCTCTCTCTCTCTCTCTCTCTCTCTCTCGTCGACCATCTTCCGTGTAATAAAGAAATATATATATAAAGCACACCTTTGTCTTAGACTGCCTCTAGGCGCTCTCTAAACAATTACTGCCCACACACTCTCCCTCCATCCTTCCTTCTCTCTCTCCCTCCTTCCCTCTCACCTTCTCTCCCTTCCCCTCCCTTCCTCCCTCATTCCCTTCCCTACCTCTCTTGTACGCCATCATCTTGTATATGATCTTTCTTCTCTATCTTCCCTCCCCAACCTTCCTTTTTTACCCATCTCCTTTCCCTCTACCCACACTCCCCTCTTCTTCTTTCTTCTTCTTCTTCTTCTTCTTCTTCTTCTTCTTCTTCTTCTTCTTCTTCTTCTTCTTCTTCTTCTTCCATCCTTTCTCTACTCCATTGTTTATATTGCCTTCCTTTGATCTATCTTCCTGTCATCTACTTTATCAGGCTTTCCCTACTTCCCATCCATTCTTATCTCATTTTCCATTTCTTCTTTCCTATTTTACACTAACCCCCTCCCCTCCTTCCTCCTATTCCAGCCATGTTCTTTTCTCTCTCATTCCTCTTTCCTTATCATGTTCCTCCTTCCACCATTACTTTATTTCCTTGTCTTCATATTTTATTCCTCCTCCTCCTCCTCCTCCTCCTCCTTCGCTAGACTGTCTATATTTAATTTCTCCTGCATTTCAATTGAGGCGTCAGGCCCCCAGGGATGTGGCTGAGGGGAGGGAAAAACGGTTGAGGTGGGGGGTGGGAGAGGGAGGAAGGGGATGGATGATTGGATGGAAGATGGCTGGTAGGGAGATAGTAGGGATGAATAAATGGGGGAGGGAGTGGGATGGAGGTATAGGGAAGGGAGAGGTAGGGTAAAGGAAGAGGAAGGAGGTTAGATGTTGCTAGAGGGAAAGGGAGGGAGGAGAGATGGAACAGGAGGTAGAAGAGGAGAGGAAGAGGGGACCAATAATTATTAAATTATTCGTCTGCTTTATCAAAATTCCACTATTTATTTGCATCTTCTCTTTGATATCTTTAGGGAGTCAGGTTTTTTTTTTTCAAAGGTAGTAAAAGCCATGATGTGCCTTTGTTTTGATTCTTAATGCTAGTACACATGTCTTTGTTTTGATTCTTAATGCTAGTACACATGTCTTTTTTATTCTTAATGCTAGTACACATGTCTTTGTTTTGATTCTTAATGCTAGTACACATGTCTTTGTTTTGATTCTTAATGCTAGTACACATGTCTTTGTTTTGATTCTTAATGCTAGTACACATGTCTTTGTATTTAGCCAAACAAAGTTACAAGTGTAAACCTCGAATCTATCTCCTCCTCCCCATAAGAAAAATCCATATGAAGATAAATATTCAGAAAACAAAAGTTATCCCTCAGATTTTGTCTCTGAGAAGTTACCCATTAAAATGAAACCGTAACAGCTGTTCTCGTAGCGTAAGAAAATGACCAAAACACTTTATTACGTTGGGGTGTGTGTGTGTGTTTTGTCTCTGTTTGTTTTTGTTTTGTTTTTAAGCAATTTCCACCGTCCAGAATGATTATATTGTGTGAAAGACTCTCACGATGTAAAGGTGTGCTAATTAAATTGCACTGGCCTAGACAACACCACAGAACCTGAGGGAAATCAGAAAAACTGAGTTGTCGACACACCACATAGGTACCATCTGTTTATACCTTTGTGGGGGGATGTTGAAATGGTGTAGGTGTAGGGTGTAGGTGTAGGTGTGTAGGTGTGTGTTCATTAGATTCGTTAAAAAAGCACCAAAAATAACGAGAAAAATGCCCATGTGATGTATGTCGCATCACCAATGAGCTGAATTTGAGAGCTGAAATTTTTTGAGTTTGTGATTTAATGTTTGTTATTTACGACTGCTGAGTTGGTGATTGGGGGGTGGGGGTTGAGGGATAAAGAATAGAAGGGTAAGGTGTTAGGGTAGGGGAGAGGGTGAGGGGAAGGGGAGGGTGAAGTTGGGAAGGATGTAGGTGCGTGAAGGGGTAAGATAAGGGAATAAGGGGAAGGCAGGTTTTGGGTGAGTGGGGATGAGAATGCGGATAAATGGAAGGGGAATGGGAAGAAGAGAAGGGGGAGAAGGAGATGGGGAGAAGAGGAGGGGGAGAAGGGGAATGGGTAAAAGAAGGAGAGGATGGGGAGCAGGAGTAGGGGATTGGTTGGTTGATTATAAACTATGAGGGAATCAGTAGCGTGTAGGAGGTACCTTGACTCAAGAGACCTAGGTAAACAAAACACACACACACACACACACACACACACACACACACACACACACACACACACACACACACACACACACACACACACACACACCACACACACACACACACACACACACCACACTCACACACACACCCACACTCCACACACACCACACACACACACACACACACACACACACACACACACACACACACACACACACACACACACACACACACACACACATATACAGCACACACCACACTTCCACACACACCACACACACACACACACACAGCCCAGGGCACTTCTATACTGTGGTCGAGACGTTCTTGCATTCTAGCGTCTTCAGGTATGAGGAAGAGTTACATACCTTTAAAGAATCTAGTCTCGAGGCTTTTATTGGGGGGGTGGGTGGGTGGGTAGGTGGGTAGGTGGGTTGGATAGTTAGTTTAGGGCTGGACAAACTGGTGAACTTTATATTTTTATGATACCTTTGATAAAAAGAGACAGGTTTAGACGCTTGTTAGAGGGACATTAAGAGGAGACGTGGCGGATAACTAACTATACCCAGTATTGTCCTCTTGGAAAGTAGTTAGGAGAGGGTTATCACCTTAATGACCCGATAGTGACGGAGATCAAACCGAGGTTACATTTGCTTCGTGAGGGGAACTGATTACAAATTACATTAAGCGAGAGACATATACAGTAAGCCGCAGGTGGTGGCCCCCTTGTGTCTCGTTCTCTGCCTGAAATCACGAACGTCGTCTGTAACTTATTGTGGGTTTTTTTTTCCTTTGTTCATTCAGGTTGTTTTCAGTATGGTTGAAATGTAACTCACAAAATGGCGCTGGAAATACTTTTAAGGATTTCATTATAACTCTGTGGGTTTTTTCTTCTTCAATGTATAGACGAAAGTAGTGTGTGTGTGTGTGTGTGTGTGTGTGTGTGTGTGTGTGTGTGTGTGTGTTGAACAGGTATATGGTTAGGTCAGGTTAGAGTAGGTTAGGTTAGGTTAGGGGATAGATTCGGTTTGGTGGGATTTGGTTGGATCGTGTGGTTACCCCGGTCCAACCAATCATAGCCTGGATGATGAGCGTCTTATAGAATAGGGTGACACCATCTTGGATCATGGTAGCACCCCTCACCCGCCCCCTTCACCTTCCTTTTCGGATCATGGTAGACCAGACTCACCATATAAACAAACCATAACCACCATGACATAACCCCAGGTAGCCTCAGCAAATGGATCATGGTAGCACAGACACTATCTTACCCTCTCCACCTACCACCCACAAATCATGGTAGCACCCCCCCCTCTACCACCTCTTCTTCTCACCCCCTCTACCCACTCACCCAGGAGGATCACAGTGGCGGATCATGACAATATCCACCCAACACACACACACGGATCAGAAAAGTCCGCAAGTTTTGATAGAAAATAAAGACTGTCCCAAAACTATGCAAAATGGGTATCCGTTTCAAATCCGATTGGAATATTGATTTGTGAATACATGAATCAGAAGTAGGTAGCCGGCCAACCATCCATTCGGCTAGCCTTTACTCTACGGCTGAAAATACAAGAGGCGAAATTTTTGTGTGGGCGTTGAGTGTTCTTTTTTGTTTTGTTTTTTCTATTCTTCTATCTTTTCTGGTTTAGGTTTTGTGTAGTTTAATTTGTCTTTTCTTTGGTTTTTTTTCCAGTTTAAGGTGATTTTGCATGGGATTTGTCCAGTCTAAGCTGCCTAATTGTGTAGTTTCTCTTTGTTTATTATTATTAGTGTTATTGGTAGTTATAATAGCTGTTGTTGTTATTGTTGTTGTAGTCGTTAGTTATCATTATTATTATTATTATTAAAGAATAGATCTTGACCTCCCCCCCCCTACACACACACACACACACACAGAGACAATGTTTACATGAAGCCTTAACCAAACGTTCCCTCAAGATTCAACCACTCATGACAAACGTTCCTTAAGCCCCCCCAACCCCCCCATGTCCCTCCACCTGCCCTTACGTCCCTCAACCCCCCCATGTCCCTCCACCCCCCCCACCTGCCTTACGTCCCTCCAACCCCCTCCCATGTCCCTCAGAAGCCCCACAACCCCCATGTCCTCCACACCCCCCACCTCCCTTACGTCCCTCAACCCCCAACCCCCCATGTCCCTCCACCCCCACCCCCTTACGTCCCTCCAACCCCTCCCATGTCCCTCCACCCCCCTCCCACCTCCCATGACCCTCAACCCCCCTCCTGTCCCTCCAACCCCCCCATGTCCCTCCAACCCCCCTCCCATGTCCCTCCAACCCCTCCACTGACCCTCAACCCCCTCCCATGACCCTCCAACCCCCTCCCATGACCCTCCAACCCCCTCCCATGACCCTCCAACCCCCTCCCTTCCTCAACCCCCCATGACCCTCCAACCCCCTCCCATGACCCTCCTAGTCCTCGTTTATGGCTATTTTCGTGTCTATTTTTTGTGTCTATTAGTACAAGGACACGGGCAAACTTTCACTCTTACTTGGGAGTTTATTTGAGGAGATGGGAACCAGTTTTTTTTTTCTGTCGTGGTTTTAGGTTAGTTTATGGGTCACTACAGAGGCTTGGGTTTATGGTGGTGGTGGTGGTGGTGGTGGTGGATGAACTTGATGTGATTTAGTGACACAAGAGTTGTAAAAGAGAGAGAGGTTTGTTTAACTGTTGACGTGGAATTGAAGCACCAGGTTGTATGGTGAGATTATTATTATTATTATTATTGTGTGTATATTATTATTATTATTATTATTATTATTATTATTATTATTATTATTATTATTATACATTATTATTAATATTATTATTAATATTATTATTATTATTATTATTATTATTATTATTAATATTATTATTAATATTATTATTATTGTTATTATTATTATTATTATTATTATTATTATTATTATTATTATTATTATTATTATTATTATTATTATTATTATCATTATTATTATTATTATTATTAATATTATTATTAATATTATTATTATTGTTATTATTATTATTATTATTATTATTATTATTATTATTATTATTATTATTATTATTATTATTATTATTATTATTATTATTATTATCATTATTATTATTATTATTATTAATATTATTATTATCATTATTATTATTATTATTATTAATATTATTATTATTATTATTATTATTATTATTATTATTATTATTATTATTATTATTATTATTATTATTATTATCATTATTATTATTATTATTATTAATATTATTATTAATATTATTATTATTGTTATTATTATTATTATTATTATTATTATTATTATTATTATTATTATTATTATTATTATTATTATTATTATTATTATTATTATTATACTTCGTTCTTGGAATCTTACAAGAAAATAACAAATTCGTTCTTGTGTGTACAATAGAACTAAACCAAGAGGGTTCCAACACGCACGAGAAAAGACTTGAACGCCAACACGAGCAATCAATATACCTGGCGTTTCCCGTCACTTCACGAGCATTCATTCGCCTCCCTTCTGCCTGCATTGGCGTTCTGTTTACAAGAGATCACGGGCATTTAATTTTCTTCGTTCGATGTTGTGTTTATGATTCCAGATGATCCCAGTTATAAGTTGTGGTGATAAATATCATTGGTAGCTATGTGTTTAATAGCAATTCACACGTAGGTGAATGGAGTAGAGAAGGGCCTGGGGAGGAGAGGGGAGCATGGGGAGGAGAGGGGGGCCTGGGGGGAGGAGGGAGGGATAAGGGGGGGATGGGGGGAGGGAGAGAGAGAGGGGGCCTGGGGAGGAGAGGGGCCTGGGGAGAGAGGGGGCCTGGGGGAGGAGGAGGGCCTGGGGAGGAGGGGGGATGGGGAGGAGGGGGCATGGGGAGGGAGAGGGCGGGATGGGGAGGAGGGGGGCCCCGGGGAGGAGAGGGAGGAGGGATGGGGTTGAGAAAGTGAGGGAGAGGGAGAGAGGGAGGGGGTATGTATAAAGACCCACAGGAGAAAACCAATAAAGCTACATAAGGGGTAATTTTTTTTAGTCATGGCTTCGTGTTATGGTGAAAGAAAACGATGTGTGAGTCTTAACAGCTGTCACCTGCTTATCTTAGCTTGTGTAACAGGTAAAGAAAGCTAATTGGTGGTATTTTTACAGCTAAATTTACAGTGAGTTGATGTTGGTGTAAAAATTAAGCTGATATTTACAGTTATTAACACTTAAAGCATCTCGTATAGCTAACACTTGGATTGATTTATCTGGTATGAAGTGATGGAAGAGTCTAGTGGAGGGTGGCGGCTTTATTCTTTACTGGCATTAATAGAGAGAGGACCCGGATGTGCTCAATCTTAAAATCGTGTCGTCACCGTCGAAGAATTTTTCACCGGGGATTTTTTTTTTTTTATATAATCGAGATGAAATATTCTTGGAACGGAAAAATGTGCCAGTGACGGTTCTCTCCCTCACTCTCCCTCACTCTTTCCCTCAGTCTCCCTCACTCTCCCTCACTCTGCCTCCCCGCGATAAAAGGAGTTTCAGGAAAAGTTTTTTACTACGCTGGGGAAATTCGCAAAAAAATAAAATGTCGGGATTTTTTTTTTTAATTCGACGTGAGGTGGAAATTCAATATCCATTTTTTAATGTGTTAAATTGGTTGGAAAAAATAGGTTATGGCTGGTGGACTGTGTTCATCTGCATTTAAAAAAAGTTAATTTTGTGTAAGTGGGAATTTAAATAAAATAAAATAAATACAAATACTCAAAACTCGAACGTCTGATTTTGTTTTGTTTTACCATAATTTTCAGGCACTTTGGAATGTATGCTCGTCTGTCTGTAACATTTTTTTCTACACTGAACTTGAACGCAGAACACATTCATAATTTCAAACATGAAAAAAAAAGGTCGAACGCTCACCTGTGGAAGTTTAATTTTAGTAATGGTAGCAAAGTCGAACGTGATGGCCAGCTCGTTTCAATCCAAACATCTGCGCAAATTCTCAACACAATCACCTCAATATTACTTCAAATATTCATGTAGATTCCAACCCACAGTTCTATACTAAGTTATTTAAAGACTCGGGCGGTCGTGTGTGTGTGTGTGTGTGTGTGTGTGTGTGTGTGTGTGTGTGTGTGTGTGTGTGTGTGTGTGCGTGTGTGTGTGCGCGTGTGTGTTTAACTCTGCCTTCCATGCAGTCTATGCCACACTCTCATAGTTTAACCTAGATTAAGCCTGCAACACACCCGGTTTAACCTAGACTAGATTTGCAACACACTCGATTTAACATGGAAAAAAACAAATCAGACAACGTTAACAAAAATAAAGAGATCGCTAGACTCTCCCCTCCAGTCAAAACAAAAGCGAAAACGGGGGGGATAAAGAGGGAGTGATAAATGACAGCAATAGAGAAGTGGAACAAAAGGTCATAGTCCACAATACTGATTTAGACAACAGTTATTGGAATTTTGAGTTAAGTACGTGTTGTGTAAAGAAGACTCTCTCTCTCTCTCTCTCTCTCTCGTTTATGCAACCTCAACTTAGACTTTTTACAGAAAGATTAGTTGAATGGAGACAGGGAGGATGAAGAGGAGATGAAGAATGGGGAATGAAAATGGGATGGAAAAGATGAGATGGGAAAGAGAGAGAGAAAGAAGGAAGTGGGAGGGAAAAGAAGGACTTGGGAGGGAAGAAAACAAATTGGGAAGGAAAAGAAGGAAATGGGAGGGAAGAAAATTAAATAAGAGGGAAGAAAAGGAAATGTGAAGGAATAAAATGAAATGGGAAGAGAGAAAAGGGGACGGAATAAGACAGAAGTTCGTTAAGAGACAAGAGAGAGAGAGATTAATCGAACCGTCACCATTTTAATGAAAGTTTTAGTCGGGCAGAAAAACACAACAACAACAATATTATTGACTTTGATTTAATTGTTGTGTTTGTGTCCATCTTCGTGTGTTTGTATTCATCTGTGTTTATTTATATTCATTAGTGCATGAGAGAGAGAGAGAGAGAGAGAGAGAGAGAGAGAGAGAGAGAGTTTGAGTGTTTGATTTCGTTTTAACAAATATAATTGTTTCCATGTATGTGTGTGTGTGTCTGTGTGTGTGTGTATGTGTGTGTGTGTCTGTGTGTGTGTATTTTCATCTGTTGATTAATTCTTTTGTTTATTGCTATCCAGTTGTTTGTTTGTAATCATTCTTGTTTGTGTCGTTTTGCTTATTGTTTGTTTGTTTGTTTGTTCTCCATTGTTTCTGTTAATATTTTATCAGTTTTACCTTTCTCCTCCTCCTCCTCCTCCTCCTCCTCCTCTTATCTTCTTCCCCTCTCCCTCTTCACTTCTCTTTCCCACTCTTTCCTTGTCCCCTCTCACTCCGTCTCCTTACCGTTCTCCATTTTCTCCTCTTTTCCCCTCTCCTTCCCTCTTTCCTACCCTCCCCCCCTCCCCCATTCCACCCTCTTTACCCCACCACTACGTCTCTCTCTCCCCCATTTCCCTATACAGATTCCCCTCCCATGTCCGCCAACCTATCCATGCAGTCTCATTCCCCATTCGTCGATTTCACAATATATAATGTTAACTACACAACGACCTCGTTCCCTGAGACCTGCTATGTTACTATCTTATCCATTTCACTTCAGCTACATCCTCCTCCTCTTCTTCCTCCCTACCTACACGTTTCAAAACTTCCTGCCTGGAGCTAGCCGAGTGCTCATATCCTGGATGTTACGAAGCTATTGTTATCACGCCAGAAACATCAGACATATTAGTCTTCCTTTTCATGTCACCGACGCCTGCAGTCACGATAATGTAAAAGTGACTTAATTTATTTATTTCGTGTCAGTAGGATACAAGTGTTAACGCTATGATGTACATTATATAACTAAAGGTTTGTGTGGAACAGATGCAACAGACTGGACACTGAATCTCTGGAATACTGGAAAGCACTGTACCCAACAGCTTGCCTCCTCCACATCCCAAACTGTAACGTTAGGTACCCGTTTATTGTTAGGTGGAGTTAATGTGTGTGTGTGTGTGTGTGTGTGTGTGTGTGTGTGTGTGTGTGTGTGTGTGTGTGTGTGTGTGTTCCTTACCAATTTCTTTCATAACTGGAAGATTATTTCCCTTCCGTCTCCCGCAACACGTAGGAGCAACACACACACACACACAGGTAACTTCACCTGGCCAACAACGGACGAATAATTACTATGACAGCTATTTGAAGGGTGTTAGTATCAGTGAACGCTGTTGTTGTTCTTTCATTCTTTTTCCTTTTCTTCCCCTTTCTCCTTCTTCCTTCTTTGTTACTGTTCTTCTCACCCTTTCTTCTTATTTATTTTTATCTTTCCTTCATCATCCTTCTTTACTTTCTTATTATTATCAGTATTTTATTCCTTCCTCTTTCACCTTCTCCTTTGTTTTAATTTACCCCCAGCTGCTCATAAGGGCAGTTGTCAACATAGCCAATAAGTTACATCATATCGTGGTAGGGGTCGACAGTATATATATATATATATATAGTGGATCCTGAAAGAGCGGAAGTCTTTTGTCGTCTTAGTTTCTCTGAATTTGATGAACAGAACGTCTTGTTATTTTTCGAAACTGATAAGAAATAGGAATAGGAAATTTGCCTGTGTTGCCGAGGGCTTCCGGTGCTGGTGTCCCCCTAGAGAGGCCCTGGGAGGCAATGATAAAACGGTGATGTTTATGTTGCGTGCTATTATTATTATTATTATTATTATTATTATTATTATTATTATTATTATTATTATTATTATTATTATTATTATTATTATAAGTGTATATTGATGAATAGTGTGTTTATTTACCTATTGGAGTGTATTATTACCATTATAACACCATCACCACAACATAGCCACCCCCGCCCAGGTAAATTAACAACTATCCTCTCAGTTAATTATACTAGGGTACCTGGACGGATATTTCTCTTGATTTTTTTTTTTTTAAGTTTTTCCTTGATAATAAATTTTAAGAGACTCAGTTTTCATGAAGGTTTTATTAGGTTGGTTTAGGTTAGGTTTGGTTAGGTTTTGGTTGGGTTAGGTTAGGTTAGGTTAGGTATTTTCTCTTAAAAAAAGTTTTCCTGTTGTGTTTTCAGAAGTATTGATTACCGCCCATTATGACAGACAGAGGAATATTGTGACAGACAGATGAATGACACAACTTGATTGGTCTTCTCTATTTCCTGTCTTGTTTATCTGTCTCTTTCTTACGAATATTAAAAATAACACGGGTGAAAAATGGTGTTCCTGAGGCTCCTCTATCTGACGCCATAAGACTGTGTGTGTGTGTGTGTGTGTGTGTGTGTGTGTGTGTGTGTGTGTGTGTGTGTGTGTGTGTGTGTGTGTTGGAGGCTCCACTTGGTGTATTTTGTTTTATCTTTTTAGTATTAATTTTTTTTTTCATACATGGGAGATAAATTTCCTCCTCTTTCCTACCTCCCCTTCACCCCCCCTCCTCCCTCCCCGGTAAAACATACTTTCTACAACAGAGAGTTTCAAAAATGTTTATCTCTCTTGTATTCTGGGAGCCTTTCAGAGGTGTATTCTGCTGCATAAAAGTGTATTATATGTTGGGGAAAAAATTATATGTTGGGGGGAAAAAAGTCTCTCTCAAGCATATAGCGTAAAATATATGTCTTAAAATGTTTACACTCAGCCATATGTAAAAGATGTTTAGTGATATGCTGAGGAGAGATATGAATATATATTTATATATTTTCTCAATGAAACTCTTTAAGTCTTACTATGTAAATGGAGATACTTCCCCTTTCCCTCCCCCAAAAGAAAAGACTAAAAAGTAATCCCCAAACCTGTTATTCCTCTAGAAAACTTTAAATTATATACAAATGGATATATATTTCCTAAAAAAAATCCCTGTTCGAATATTATCGTAAAAAAATTCCTATTCTTAAATTGTATCATAAAAAAATCCAAGCCCTACATATAAAGGAATACTCTCACCCCTCCACCCCCCCCCACCCCCTCCACCCCCCCCTCCCACCCACCTCCCCCACTCCACCCCTACCCTTTTCCTCAAATTTTAAAATCTTCCTCCTCATCTTCTCTCACTCATATGAAAAGGAGATAAGTTTCCCTGAGAGAGAGAGAGAGAGAGAGAGATTCTTTCAGTGACAGGGTTAAATTTAATAGCTGGAGAGAAAGACTTATAAAAAGGGGTTAGTTGAATAGCGTACACACGTGGACCACCCATATAAAAACTGAGATATTTGACAGCTTCCCCTCCTGACCACATATGGAGAGAGAAGAGAGAGAGGGGGAGTGGGGGGGTGAGAGTTAAGGAGAGCAGGAGGGAAAGGAGAATGAGGGTGGTGAATTGAAGAAAAGAAAAGGAGTATAAGGAGGGAAGAGAGGAGAGAGAGATGTAGAGCAAGATGGGAATGAGGAAGATTGACAGAGGAAGGAGGAAAAGGAGAGAAGAGGAAGAATGAATGGGGGAAGGATAAATAGGGAGAACGGGAGGAATTGAGAGAGGGAGGAAGAATTTGATGAGAGAAAGAAAGTGGCAGGAGGAAGAGGAGGAGCAGGAAAAATATATAAGGGGAAAATAAATGATAAAAGAGAGAGAGAGAGAGGAAATGGAAAGGTGTAGAAAAAGGTAGAAAGGAATAAACTACCTGTATTTTCTTTTTCATTTTCCATTGTAGTTGAAAGGGCAGGTTTTTGTAAAGAGTGGGTTGTGGTGGACGACAGAAAGGGGGCGGGGAGGGGGTAACGAGGAGGAAGAGAGAGGGAAGGGGAAGAGAAGGGAG
Source organism: Homarus americanus (assembly GCF_018991925.1). Taxonomy (NCBI): domain Eukaryota; kingdom Metazoa; phylum Arthropoda; class Malacostraca; order Decapoda; family Nephropidae; genus Homarus; species Homarus americanus. Next base: position 251,413 of record NW_024752506.1, read on the forward strand.
AGATAATGAGAAGAGCTTATCTGATGCTTGACCTTCATAGATTATATTATGTATTGTCTTCGTCTTAAGCTGAGATGAGGATTACCCCTCTCTCTCTCTCTCTCTCTCTCTCTCTCTCTCTCTCTCTCTCTCTCTCTCTCTGTCTCTCTCTCTCTCTGTCTCCATGGTAACGACGATGTATAGAGTAATGGTAAGCCTGTATTGAGTGTCTCCAGCCGAGTGTAAAATTACGAGACAGTACCTTACCTAATACGTGGCTTAATGACGGCAGCAGTTATCGTAGGAGTGGTACGAGAGAGAGAGAGAGAGAGAGAGAGAGAGAGAGAGAGCGCGTATTTAGCAGCGCCCTGTGGGTGTGGTGGTGTATCGTAGCGGCTCGGGTGCATCTCAAGAGCATTCCAGCGCTTCATTTAGTTTCAGGGAGTGAGTTCTTGGTTGGTTAGGAGCATTGAAGAGCGTCTTGTGGGTTCTCAAGGACATTTTGAAGGATTATTAGCATTTGTTTTAAGACTTTGCGAGGATTTTTACTTTGATATTATTTTGTGCATATAATTAGGTGTGTATGTTGATGTCAGGTGCATACTTTAATGTTTTCTGCATACGTTGATGTTGTGTGTATACTTCAATGATAAACTATACACATTGATGCTAGACAAATATAAACATCACCTGTGTAATTAGCCTTTATGTTATAACTAAGGTGGTTGATTACGTGTTCAAACTCTTTACCTTTGAGATGATGTTAATTATGTTTGGTTTTTTTTATCTCGGCTAGGTATGTCAGTGAGTCTACATCTTGTCAGCTGATAGTCAGTTCCTGTCAACTCCTGTCAGCAAGAAGACGCCAAGGGATGCTGCATCTTCCACCTTCTCTCCTCACCTGCCCCTCTAAGGTATTTCATTTGTGTTGCTAAATTTCTCTTGTTTGGAGATAATGATGGTAAGTGATATGTAAACAAGTTTGTTGATCTCTCTCTCTCTCTCTCTCTCTCTCTCTCTCTCTCTCTCTCTCTCTCTCTCTCTCTCTCTCTCTCTCTCTCCTGTCTGCTTTTTTTCTTTTCCTCCTCTTCCTGTTCCTATTCTTCTTCCCCCTACCCCTCTACGTCTTCTCTCCCTCCCTCCTACCTTCGCCCTTTCGTCGGCGCATGGCACATAGCGTGAATGGCCTTATCCTGAAAAAAAAAGGAAGGGGAAGGATCTAGGCCTATGGAATCGATTGGAGTGCAGAGAACGAGGGGTTGAGGGAGGGCGTGGCTGGCAGAATGTCGACTCCACCACCATTACCGATCTTGTTGATGCTGTTTCCTTTCATAACCAGACCGCTGCATCCATGTATAAACCTCACTCGTGTTGGTCACTGTCTGGTAGGATGAGCCTTTTAGGATACCTTTTAAAAATTATTCCAGTTGTTATTGCAGGATTTTGGATAAGTTAGGAAGTCTAGGATATGTTTCTAGATTGGTTTAGTGGCTATCCCTGTCGATGAGGGAGTGTAGGATACAATAGCCATTCTTAGAGACCCTATAATCCTACCTGTGATTTTTTTTCTTCCCTGGATATAGAGTTAACTTGGTCGTGCAAAACATAATTCCAGGAATCCATCCAGGCTTTGATTTTTTTTTCCTCCTGTCGATGATTGCCGAGTATATTCCTCTCCTCCCCTGATACTGCCTCTAACTCATCCTCAGGTCAGCCAGTACCTTTATACACTAATCCTGTGGTATTAAGAACCTTCTGAGGGAATTAGTACACACTGGACTATGTTTCATGAACCGAGCAGAGGCGTGACCCCTTGCGTGCGTGTGTGTGCGTGTGGGACAGCTGGGTATCATTAGGTCGGGGGTGAGGCAGGACGGGCCCACAGTTCCAGAGTCTCATTTAACCTACTCAGATGGTCATTACCACAGTTCATTATAGCACGTGACAGCCGCGGGTGATTACAACTGGGAAATTACACCAAGTGCAGCGAGATGTGATGGTATTCGTTGTTTATTTAGATTAACCGTGTTGGCTCTCTCCGAACAAATTAAGCGTGTCACAGGTGAGAGACGCACACACACACACACACACACACACACACACACACACACACACACACACACACACACTCTCTCTCTCTCTCTCAATACCGCTGGCGTCAATGCCCGTCAAAGAGCGCAGCCTCAAGCCCAGGACACAAGAAGGCTTCAAGCGGTAATTCTATGCCGCCGACCCTCTTGCCTTTCGTAGTCAAGCTGACGAGGCGGGAAGGAACTGACTTTTGGTAGCGGCTTCAAGAGGTCGTGTACTTCCAATTAAGGTGCAAATAGATGGTGCTTACCTTCCGGCTCTCTGGAGGTTGAAATTGATTGATGTAGGCGGGAGGGTGTGGTGTGAGGGTGTGGTGGAGGCCGGGTGATGAATATGTCTTAGTGCCTCGAGGGGAAGGAACGCCATTTACCTACTGATCTAACTCGCTACTATTATCAAGGTGTGACGCTGTTTTTATTGTCTTATATACACACAGAGAGAGAGATGTCTGTAGAACCCAGTGACCTATTCTACTACTCCTCCTCTTTCATATACCTTGTGTGTGTGTGTGTGTGTACGTGATGCTGCGGTGTTGGCGGTGGATTGAAAACTGCAACTGAGATTACTTGCCTGACTGTCTCTTAGGACGTCTGGTATTAAAGTATGTTATATTATCTCTCTCTCTCTCTCTCTCTCTCTCTCTCTCTCTCTCTCTCTCTCTCTCTCTCTCTCTCTCTCTCTCTCTCTCTCTCTCTCTCTCTCTCTCTCTCTCTCTCTCTCTCTCTCTCTCTCATTGATTTTTATATTTCCAGAGATCATTACACTGGTCGTATGTAAAAAACTGGGCAGAGTAGCACCGTAGAATTTATTCTCTCTCTCTCTCTCTCTCTCTCTCTCTCTCTCTCTCTCTGTGTGTACCCAATACCATATCACATTTCCATATATTAAGGTAAAAAAATAATACAAAAAGTGAACTTGATTCTTGGTGGTTCAGAGTTCAAGTTTTAGGTATTTATTAAGCGAGAAGAAATGAGGAATCCAAGAAGCCTCACTTAATGTAATGTGATATTGTGGTAGTAGTGGCGGCTCTCTCCCTCCCTCCCTCCCTGCCTCCCTCCTCTGGGTCTTGAGTCAGTGAGGAGTGTAAGGTGAGTGTATCTTGAGTCCATGAGTCAGTGAGGAGTGTAAGGTGAGTGTATCTTGAGTCCATGAGTCAGTGAGGAGTGTAGGGGAAGTGTTTCGTCGTGATGTTAGTTGTTCCTGGTTGGTGATGGTGATTGTGGTGATGGCTGTGATTTTTTTATTTTATTTTATTTTTTTTTTTTTGGGGGGGGGCACTCCCCTACATCCTTGTGTAAGGTGAAGCGCAGAAGCGTTTACAGCGCCCAACAGGGAAGCATGCTAAGTTCGTGCTTGCCTTTATGTCTCATGAGTTAAGGGCGCAGAAGCCTGAAGAGTCAAGGGCGTAGAAGCCTGAAGAGTCAAGGGCGTAGAAGCCTGAAGAGTCAATGGTTTATGTCATCAAGTTATTGGAAGCTCCAACAACTTGTCCCTGAATACGAATTCGCAACTTTCGACTTACACCAGGTACCTACTTTACTGCTAGGTGAACAGGGACTAATGGGGGCTAGGAAGAGTGTCCAAACAACTTCCACCGGCCCGGGAATCGAACCAGGTTGTGATGGTGGTAGTTGTGGAGAACAGTTCAGCGTGCAGGTCAGGTGTGTAGGTCAGCGGGGAAGGGAGGGAGGGAGGGGAGGGGAGGGGAGGGGAGGGGAGGTAACCTTGGATATTATGGTTAAGCCAACTCATTCAGTACCCCCTTCCCTCCTTCACCCTCCCCTCCCCACACACAGTAGGTGAGAGACGGAGTAAGTCAACCCATTAAAAAAAATAGCTCCAATACGAGCAATCAGCAGCGTCTGGTGTTCGCCTCCGCTCTGCCGTGACATGACTGTGGAATCTACCTTTGCTGGATGTTCGCTCGCCCCTATCTGCCTGCAGTGACGCTCCTGTGCGGGACGGGTTACTCTAATGCTGCTACCGTAAACACAGCGCCTACCGTCCCCCTTCATTCCGTATTGACATTTATAGACGCTACGGCAGACGAACTTTCGCCCTTCTTCCTACAGCGGCACTTTTTGAAGACCGGCCTGGGGGAGACACCAACCGGGATCAGGTTAATTAAGACTCACCGGCACTGTAATGGTGACAACAAGGTGAAGATGGTGAAGTATCTTGACTATAATGATATTTTTCCTAAAACCTGGTGCAGTGCCTGGTGAAGCTTGGCGGAATAGTGCCAACTGTGAGGCACGCTTGGCTTTCCCTCCTGACTTAGGCCTACAGCGTGCGTGTCTGGCCAGCGAGCAGGCCTGCCCTCGGAGCCTCAAAGGTTCGTACGTTAAATATTTCCCCTGATTGGTGATATGTGACCGCATCCAACAGCCTCCCGCCACCTACCCCACACACATGACGGCTACACTGTATGTCAAAATTGCACAGAGACTGGAGACACCTTCAACCATTAGCCAGCAACGGTGGATACAGTTAACGAACAAATCTGAGAATCTGTAGGTTTGGTTAGTAGCCCAGGGTGCGTGGGTGCCAGTAGGCCTAGGTGGTGCCGCCGACCACCACTCCTTTGCCAACTCCAGTGTATGACCCTCCCTCCCTCCCTCCCTCCCTCTCGGCCGCTCCCCCCCTCTCTGTTTTTACCAGCTTGATCTGCGGGCCAACACTGTGGTAGAGGATGTGTAGTGAGTGGGGATAGGGAGGTGGTGGTGAGGGGGGATGTGTGGTGAGTGTAAGGGTGGTGGTGAGGGTAGATGTGTGGTGGTGTGGTGGTGTGTGGTGGTGAGGGGGATGTGTGGTGGTGAGGGAAGGGATGTGTGGTGTGGTGGGGAAGGGATGTGTGGTGGTGAGGGGGAAGGATGTGTGGTGGTGGTGGGGAAAGGATGTGTGGTGGTGGGGAAGGATGTGTGGTGGTGAAGGGGTAGGGATGTGTGGTGGTGAGGGGGAAGGGATGTGTGGTGGTGAGTTTGTACGTAGGAGAGGAGAACGGGTAGTGTGTGATGGTGATCTAGACAGGGAGAAGTGGGGTAACGATGGTGATGGTTGATGGTGATGGAGGAGGTGGAGAGAGACTAGTAGTGTGGTGGTGGTGGTGATGGTGAAGGATAGACGTATAAGGGAACAGACACAAGAGGTGTATTCAACCCCCCTTCCCCTCCCTACCCCTTTCCCCTCCCATCCCATCCCCTCCTCCTCCCTACTCCTTTCCCATCCCCTCCCCCTACCCACTTCCCCTCCCCTCCTCCTACCCACCACTTTCCCCTGTCTCCCCTCCCCCTCTACCTCACCGAATTCAAGATCCTGACTGCTTCGGGGAGGGATGGAAGAGGAAGGAGGGAAGCATCTACTACAGTACATACGACCTGTCATCACTATATAGACCAATTAGTGATCTCCACTACCCTACCCCCTCCCTCCCCCCCCCTCTCTCCCTCCCTCCCACCCTCACCACCCTCACTACCACCCTAGGGAGCGTCCAGAGCTGAATACAAGTTGTGGAGCTTTTTTTCATAAACACACACACCCTCAATTTATTTCCATTGGTGCCTCTGATTTTATGTGGTCTTGTGAGTGTAATTTGGATGGGCAATTAACCTGAGCTATTAACAGATTTAAGGAGGTTCATCAGCGGTCCAAATAGCTCCAGATTCAAATGTGGAAGAAAAAAAATCCTATTCCAGATTCTTTTTATCAATGTAAAGGAAATTTATATGAGGACATTTTATTTGTATGTAAAGTTGAGCATCAGGGAGATTATGACGACATTATTTATTCATCTAATTTTATTTATTTATTTACTTATTTATTTATTTATATTATTTATGTTTGTATGGCTATTATCCTGTGTTGCAATAATTATTCTACCTATGTTTATGTCTTTTATATCTCCCGTCTTACCGATGCTTCTTCTTCTTCTTCTTCTTCTTCTTCTTCTTCTTCTTCTTCTTCTTCTTCTTCTTCTTCTTCTTCTTCTTCTTCTTCTTCTTCTTCTTCTTCTTCTTCTTCTTCTTCTTCTTCTTCTTCTTCTTCTTCTTCTTCTTCTTCTTCTTCTTCTTCTTCTTCTTCTTCCTTCTTTATTTCTTCTTCTTCCTTCTTCTTCTTCTTCTTCTTCTTCTTCTTCTTCTTCTTCTTCTTCTTCTTCTTCTTCTTCTTCTTCTTCTTCTTCTTCTTCTTCTTCTTCTTCTTCTTCTTCTTCTTCTTCTTCTTCTTCTTCTTCTTCTTCTTGCTATTCTTCTTCTTCTTCTTCTTCTTCTTCAACCTTCTTCTTCTTCTTCTTCAACTTCTTCTTCTTCTTCTTCTTCTTCTTCTTCTTCTTCTTCTTAACTTCTTCTTCTTCTTCTTCTTCTTCTTCTTCTTCTTCTTCTTCTTCTTCTTCTTCTTCTTCTTCTTCTTCTTCTTCTTCTTCTTCTTCTTCTTCTTCTTCTTCTTTAACTTCTTCTTCTTCTTCTTTCTTCTTCTTCTTCTTCTTTTAATTCTTCTTCTTCTTCTTCTTCTTCTTTATTCTTCTTCTTCTTCTTCTTTAGCTGGCTTCTTCTTCTTCTTCTTCTTCTTCTTCTTCTTCTTCTTCTTCTTCTTCTTCTTCTTCTTCTTCTTCTTCTTCTTCTTCTTCTTCTTCTTTCTTCTTCTTCTTCTTCTTCTTCTTCTTCTTCTTCTTCTTCTTCTTCTTCTTCTTCTTCTTCTTCTTCTTCTTCTTCTTCTTCTTCTTCCTTTGTATCTGTGTCTGTATTACCTGTTAATTGTCCGTACCTGTATTTTTATATGTACCTGTAATTGTATCTAAATCTGCTAATTGTACCTGTAATTGTATCGGTTACTTGTACTTTCACATTTTTTTTTACCTGGATATTTGTCTCTGAATTAGTGGCATACCTGTACTTTGTCTCTTGTACCTGTGTTTGTAACCTTACCTACCTGTATTTTATTCCCGAATTATTAAAGTAACTTAAATAAGATATAAGAATTGGCGGCATCCAAGAGCGTGTTCCCGGTGACCCCTGAAGCCTGCTGGACAACTGAGCCGATACTCTCTCTCTCTCTCTCTCTCTCTCTCTCTCTCTCTCTCTCTCTCTCTCTCTCTCTCTCTCTCTCTGGAAAGAGTTCAATCTATCCCGGGAACGATGCAAATTTTTTTTCTCGATGGAAAGTTTTCGAAATAAAAAAATAAAGTTTATATATTTTTTTAGCGATATTGGATTTTCGTAGTTTTTCTCTCTTCCGGTTCTTAAGGCTGATTTATTCATTGTTTTGTTTATAACTTTTTTTTTGTCCTTTGTTGGTGAGATACGTGACCAAAATCCTATTCTACCTAACCTAACCTAACCTAAAGATAACGTAACACTAACCTAACCTAACCTGCCTTCACCTATCCTGACCTAACCTACATTAACGTGACCTATTCCTCCACCATCATCTACCTCCATTCATTCTTCCTCCCTCCACCCTACTTCTCTCATTCCCTAATTCCTCTATCCCTCTGTCCCTCACTCTTTCTATTCCTCCTACCCTCTTGTTATCATTGCCTCCCTTCCTCTCTTTATTCATCGCATTTTCATTCTCCTCCCTTTCATTTTTTTATCTCTCTCTCTCTCCTTCCCTCCTTCGGCCCTCCTTGACTGCATTACTTCCACGCCTTACCATTTTTCCTCTCTCCCTTTTCTCTCACCCACTAATGCACTTAGCAGTCTTTCCTCACCCTTCTTGTAATCCCCTCACCCCCCTTCTTCCCACCCCCCACCCCCCCCTGTCTCCCGCGTACCCTGTTAGGCTCTCATGAAAGGGTCGGTGACCGCTGGGTATAGGCCTATGCAGTCATCAGCTAGGCCTATGCATTTTCCCACCCCACGCATCTCCTTGGGTATCCACTTTGCGTATACCCTATTATCCTTCCTCCTCCTCCTCCTCCCACTCCTTTTTTATTCCCCTCTTCCATTTCTCATCTTTGTTTCCCCATCCCTCCTCCTCTCCCCCTGTCACTCTCATCCCCCCCCCCCCCACTTTCCCTCTCTTTTCCACTCCCCTATTCTGTATTTATCACCTTTCCCTTTCCCCCTTCTTCCTTCCTCTATTATTCTCCTTTCTCTCTTTTATTGTGTCTTTCCTTTCCCTCAACCCTTCCCCTCTCTCTCCCCTTTTCCCTACTCCCCTTTTTATTCCCTCCCTTTCTCCTTCTCTACCTCTCTTCCCCTCCTCCCTTCTCCTCTTCCCCTTCCTCCATCCCCTCCGCTACTCTATCTCCCCCTTTCTCAACTTCCCATTCCCCCTCTCTGTCCTACTCTTCCCCCTCCCCATTCCTCTCCTCTGTCACCTCCCCTTTACTCCTCTCCCTCTCTACCCCTCCCCCCTCACCTCCCCTTTTCTTCTCATACTGAATAGTCCTTTGTAATTGGTATAAGTAATACTGCAAGATACTGTAAGGGGGAGGGGCGGAGGGGGGGGAGGGGAAGGGGAGGGGGATGAGTAATGGGGCAACAGTGTTCGTCCATGCAAGAGGGGGAGGGAGGTGTTGACTGGTGTGTGTGTGTATCAGAATGTGTGAGTGTATGCGTGTAAGTGTATATGTGTGTGTGTGTGTGTCGTAGGCTTAAGTACCATCTCGGAGGAATTCCCGGCGTGCACAGTTACCGGGGTGGGGGGGAGGAGGGGCCGGAGGGGGGGAGGAGGAGATATCAGAGCGGTCTTTGTGAGGGATCAACCCATCAGATGCCGTTTATCCGGTCGGTTTTCACGAGGTCCCGCGGTCGGCTTTATCCGGAGGAGGATTTTCCGAACGTCAGGTGCCGTTTACATGAGTGGCCAAAACGGCACGGACCTGTTAACGGGGTTGATAGTGGTGGTTCGTTTAGCCGAGTGGCCTCTGTTGGTGTCTATCTGGTTTAATGGGTTTTGTAATGATAGTAATAATAATAATAATAATAATAATAATAATAATAATAATAATAATAATAATAATAATAAATAAATACAATAATAATGAAGATAAGGATGATAAATAATAGCCAAAGAGAATTACATTAAACTACTGGCATAGAAGCAACGTATTTAGCAGTGTAAGACTACCGCTATCATGTAGTGTGTGTGTGTGTGTGTGTGTGTTGATCACTGTACGGCGGGAAGTAGCCTTATCTATCTTCCTTCCGTCCCTCTCTGTTTTCCTTCCGTCTCACTCCGTCTTTCTTCCGTCCTTATTTCTGTCTGCCTTCCGTCCCACTCCGTCTTCTGTTCTGCCCCTCTCTTTCTGTGTTCCGTCCCTCTCCGTCAGCCCCTGTCCGTCATCCGTCCGTCTCTTTCCGTCATCCGACCATCCAAACCATCTGTCATTTTACCGCCAAAAAAAAAAGGCGTTACAGGTAGTTATTTTCAACACCATGCGAGTACAGACGTCAAGTATTAAAATATATATAGAACCGATGACCAAGGTGGCTCTTTGAAGTATTTACAGAGCCGTAAGGTAGTCTTATATAGAGCTACCAGGGAGAATTGTCAGTATAGAGCAGTCAGGTAGAATCAGTATAGATCAGTCAGAGAGAGTTGTCAGTATAGAGCAGTCAGGTAGAATCAGTATAGATCAGTCAGGGAGAGCAGTCAGGTAGAATCAGTATAGATCAGTCAGGGAGAATTGTCAGTATAATTTATAGCCTCAAACTTTCACTCTATCTCGCCATTAAGAAATGTAACTCTATAAATTCAACGTAACTTTGCCTATTAGTCTTTTTTTCTTCCGTTATCTTCGTTTTTATTCTTATTCTTATTATTATTCCTGTTTTTTTTTTTAAGGTTTTATGGGATTTGCGTATTATTGCACACGGACAGGTAAGGACAGGTGCGATAATGAGTAAACAGAAAAGGTAAAAAAGGAAACGTAGATGGGAGAAAATGTTAATTATCTCTCTCTCTCTCTCTCTCTCTCTCTCTCTCTCTCTCTCTCTCTCTCTCATCGTCATAGTACCTAACCCCAACAGGTGAAATAAACTAGGTGGGAGGGTGGAGGTGTTTGTGAAGAGGGGGGGGGTAATAATCTTCATGTATTTCAAATCCAGTGTCGTGTTATGAGGAGAGAGAGAGAGAGAGGCAGACCGCCATGGTAACCATCTTGTAAACACACCAATCCACTTATAAACTTGCCTTGTGTATACCATCAGGTAGCTTCCACACTAATGCATACCTGCGCATAGCCTAGAGCCGTGAACCTGCCTTTACATCTCGTCGGCAGAGGTAATGAAGTCCCGTGTACATTTCGTCTCATTTTTCCCCTTCACTGTTTTGTTTTAGTTAATAACACCGAAGAGGGTATAAAGGTGTTCCCTGGGAGGCTTTAGTCCCTGCAGTCATGCTTTTGTGGGGCCTTTCACCGCGCGGAGGGAAGGTGAGGGGTGGAGAAGCTAGGGGCACGGAGGGAAGGTGAGGGACAGGTGAGGGGTGGAGAAGCTAGGGGCACGGAGGGACAGGTGAGGGATAGGTGAGGTGGTGGAGAAGCTAGGGGCACGGAGGGAAGGTGAGGGGTGGAGAAGCTAGGGGCACGGAGGGAAGGTGAGGGACAGGTGAGGGGTGGAGAAGCTAGGGGCACGGAGGGACAGGTGAGGGATAGGTGAGGTGGTGGAGAAGCTAGGGGCACGGAGGGAAGGTGAGGGAGTGAGGCGAAAAGAGTCAATGAGTTATATATTCCCAGCCTCTCGACTTACTCCCACGCAAGAGTTAAGGGGAGCAATAATTCGATGTGGAATATTCAAATAACCCCCGTTTGTCTAAGATCACGTGATTTATTGACATTAGTTTAAGGTTTGGTGATTTCCCGACCTAGAATGTAAACAATGGCTCTTGTCGTGTTCCCCTGCTAGGCCTAATAAGGGTTGCCAGAGCGCGGGAAAATCATGGGGTTGGAGCTGCCGTGTTTCGTTCTGCTTGTGAGTTTTTTTTTTTTTTTTACATTTGCCTGGGCCGCCCTCAATCCCTCTCACAGGTCTGTTTGTTTTTCATCGTGGTCGTTGTGTTTTTTTTTTAGTGTGTGTGTGTGTGTGTGTGTGTGTGTGTGTGTGTGTGTGTGTGTGTGTGTGTGTGTGTGCCACGTATAAGGAAGAACAAGTGAGCGTTTTCAAGGCCGTTTATCTTTTTTTTGTGTGTGTGTGTGGTTGGCTGACAGTGACCGAGCTTTATTACGTGTTATCCCGGTTAATAAAACACTTGCCAGCCCTAACACTTGCCAGCCCTAACACCTGCCAGCCCTGACACTTGCCAGCCCTAACACTTGCCAGCCCTAACACCTGCCAGTTTAGCCTTGACTCAGGGATAGTGAAACTGTAGCCCAAAATCTCAAATATTCCTGTGTTGAACTTTCCTCGTAACTGAAGATATAACAACACATCAAACCGGCTAACTAACTTTTAAGACAAGACGGAAAAATAACACCCCTTAAAATGTCGTCCAAATTACACTTGAGACTGTAACTACTTTGGATTTACTTAGGTTAGGTTAGGTTAGGTTAGGTTAGGTTAAGGGATAAAATAAGTTATCTTCGTGAATCCTAACCCGAGCCTGGATAATGACGTAGTTCTAGGATATGAAGATCTGTACTTGAGAAAAAACTTGAAAGATCTTTGGTGATGCAGATGTTGGATTGGCGAGAATTTGGAGATACAGAGACAATGATTAGAGACGAACTCAGTCCTTGTATTGGCAGCAGTGAAGAAGACTTTATCCATAGGAGATATAGACGTTGTGGTGTATATAAAAAAAACTTGGAGATCTTGGAAACAGGCCTATTCCATGGAGACAGATGGTATGGACTTAAGACCTCGGACTAGTTTTCCAATTGGTGGTATAAGAGATTGTAACTGGAAGAAGGACAGAGATAATAACACGAAGGGTGAAGGAACTCTCACCCTCTTTAAGAGATAGATGATGTGGTGAGACAGTAGGGATTGGAGGAGATGACCCCAAGTGAAAATGAGGCGTTGAATGGGCAGTAGAGGCCTATCCATTCAAGAAATAACTAAGAGGAGAGGCCTATCCACTGGCGAAGGAGTGGTAGGAGGCCTATCCACTGAAGAAAAAGCTAAAAGGAGAGGCCTATCCACTGGCGAAGGAGTGGTAGGAGGCCTATCCACTGATGAAGGAGTGGTAGGAGGCCTATCCACTGAAGAAATAGCTAAAACGAGAGGCCTATCCACTGGCGAAGGAGTGGTAGGAGGCCTATCCACTGGCGAAGGAGCAGAAAGAGGCCTATCCACTGGCGAAGGAGCAGAAAGAGGCCTATCCACTGAAGCGGGAAGGACGTGGTGTGATATATACTTAGCCTTGGTGGCCACCTTGACGCTCATCTCCATAATTGTGTCGTGAGAGAGAGAGTAGAGTCATGACCTCACCCGGACTGGATCGATTATCTGCGCTGAGTATAATGTCACTTAATACTCGCCGTTGTGTTGAGATAATGTCGCTTAATCGGCCTCATTGTATAGTATATTGTTACTTACTCGTTGTGTCGCCGGATAAATATATTTCTTAAAGAGTTGCCATTGTGTATTGATGTTGGTGCCAATAAAGTCTCGGAAAACCTTCATTTTTTTTTTAAAGATTTTATTGAATAGTTTATCTCTATTATTTGTACTATTAGAGTATTCCTTATTCTATTTTGACTTATGTTTAACCTAGACTATTTTATATAAGACGTATATAGCTTAATCCGCTTTAATAGTCTACTAACACCTATTTTAACCCGTGTTGTCCTTCTACAGTACGATGTCAACCTGTAGCCTCAGTTGCTTACACGATGTTGCCTGTTTTATTGACTTCTCGAGGTGTAGGTTGACGTTGGGTATTGAAATTCTTTACAACCGACCCGTTACTGGGATACGTGTAGGGGGACACACACACACACACACACACACACACACACACACACACACACACACACACACACACACACACACACTACACTACACTACACTACACTACACAGTCTCTTGGGTTTATTCACAAACCTCATTGTTTCAAAGGTTAGGCGCCTGGTTTACTGCCTGGCATTTGGAAATATTTGAGCATCGCATTTAGATTAGGCCGAGGCGGAGAATCTGGCAGTGGGAAAGTTTTTTAGGGGATGTAGGCCTAAAAGTTTTTTTGTTTTTTTTCCTCCTTCAGCGTCGCCGTCGTCGTTGTTGTTGTGGTCTTCTTTTGCTTCTGCTTCTTCTGCTTGTTATTGTTGTTGTTATTGTTGTTGTTGTTGTTGTTCTTCTTCTTCTTTTTTGTTTTTCTTCTGCTTCTGATTTTTTTTCTCGTTTTTCATATTTTTCGGAATTATCTTCTTCTTCTTCTTTCGTGGATGCCACAAGAGGTCTGGCCAAGAGATATTTAGTTCTTTGTGTTCATTATGATGTTCGTGATGCGGGAGGAGATGAGAAAGAGGTGAGAAGGAAGAGGAAGGGAAGGGGAAGAATGAAGGAAGAGGAGAGGGAGAGGAGGGGAGGGAATTTGGCTATACTATAATTCTAAATAACTTGACGATGTTAACTTGGGGCTTTGTGTTGGTCGTGGGCGGCGAGTGAGTCGGTATGACAGTAGCATGACAGTGACAAGATGTGTGATGACAGGCCGGCCTCTCATGCCAAAGGCGGCCATGGGAGGGTTGGCGTGAGAGGTCGCTGATGTGAGCTATATTACCTCTCTCTCTCTCTCTCTCTCTCTCTCTCTCTCTCTCTCTCTCTCTCACTAAATTTGGGTGCCGTGCTGTTTTCCTGGATCGTTATCTCCCCCTATTCATCTTCATTGACTACCAGTTATCCGTTCCTTTCCCATATCTTTCTCATTTATTCCTCTATCCACACCTCCCGTTCCACCTCACGTGCCTACTCCTTCGCCCTTTGTTATTCCTCTCCTTCCATCCTCTTAACGTTCTTTCCCACTTTCCCTTTCTTCCTTCCTTCCTTCCTTCCTTCTTCACCCGTTCCATTTTTTCTTCCCTCCTTCATTTTTCTCATTCTTCCGTCCCTCTCTCTTCCATCTTCTCTCATAAAAATTGCTGAAAATAAAATAATTGCGATTAATTTCTCTCACAGCCGACAGCTTAGGAGGTCCTGTATGTAACATGTATTAACTGTACTACCACTTACAGGTCAAATTGCGGTTCGTGTTCACCACTATCGACTCATTAGGTACACACAAGACTATCCACATGTCATTATTAGTGTGTGTTTCAGTGATCATATGTGCGTGCGTTTGTTTGTGTGTGTGCGTGCGTGTGTAGGCCTGCCTTCTATTGATCCCAGGCCTGCGTGTGCTGTGGGCGACCGGGTTGTGTTGGGGGTGAGGCGGTGGGGAGGGTGGGGGCAGTAGGGGGGGGAGTAACTTCAGAAGACGGAGGAAGAAATAGGTCACTAGAGATTCAGCTTATTTATTTGTTATTTTTACTCAATTTTTTAGTAATTGTTCTGGTATTATATGTAGATTTATTAGGAAAAAGTGTATCGTGTGTGTGTGTGTGTGTGTGTGTGTGTGTGTGTGTGTGTGTCGGCATGTCTAGAATCCTTAAATATGTGGTCCCGTTGGGGGGGTTAAAAGTAGTGACGCTACGCCGACAGGTCTTGAGCATTGATGTTTTTGTTTTTGCAAAATTTTATTAATTTTTTTAATCAAGGCGGGAGGAACACGATCCAACAGCTGATCAACATGCACATTGAAGAAACTTTTGCAAAAATAGTATTTAAAGTTTGCGAAAATTGGTAAAATGTTGCAAATTTTGAGTGTGGGAGGGAAGGAAGCGGGTGACGGCCACGAGGTATAAAAGTTGTCCTTCAGGGAAAATAAGAAAACTTTTATAAGAAGGAAATTTTAGATAAATTTACATGTAAGAATTTTTATATTTGGTAAACATTTCATTACCTGGTTCTTACCTTTGTGAGCTGCGCCATCTTGGGTAAGGGTACAGGTGAGTGTGTGTGTCACCATGATGCTGTACGGATAATAATCATATCCTAAAAGCTCCTGAATATATTTTTTTTCTCTAAAATATTTAAATCCCTCCTCTGTGTGTGATCGCTTCCTGAGTGTTAATACAGGTATGTGTGTGTATGTCTTACCTGTCTGCGTTGGTGTGTATAGGCTGTGTGTATGCTGCGTCATCACACACACACACACACACACACACATGGGGATCTTAGAGGGATTGGAAACTTCCCTCAGCCAAAGGAAATTCAGAAAAGAGGAAAAACTCGTCCCTCTGAAAAGCGCATAGAAATTCTCAATCCCCAAGCAAGAGGCTCGGGCTTATTACCCATAAAGTAAGGTCAGACGTGAAGACTCTCTCCCGGGCTTCAAAGGACCTCAAGAAAGGTCCCTGGTCCTTTACACAAGGTGATGGTCCTTACGCAGTTAGTATAGAGGAGGCGTAGGTTAGGGCGGCCTTTGCGTAGTTAGTATAGGGGAAGCGTATAGGTGGTTTGTTTAAGACGCAGTTTACCCAGTCCAGAGAAGAGGCGTGCGTAGGTGGTTTTTTAAGACGCAATTTACGCAGTCAAGAGAAGAGGCGTACGTAGGTGGCTTGTTAAGACGCAATTTACGCAACCTTAGGTGAGAGTAAGATTCGATAGAGGATAAAACAAGATTGGATCATAAGCTACTGTACATTAAGAGCCACTTGGAGATCTAATACCTATCCCTCACGTGCGGAAAACTTACACCAGTCAGATCAGGAAGTTTTGCCTTACTGTATACTTGAACTTGGTTGGAAAATGTTGGTGATGATTTAACCTGAATTGATGTTGGCGATGTTTATATCTTGATGTCTTCCTTAAACATTGCTCTAGAATAAATTAACATTCGTCTCGTTGATTTATTCTAGAGTATTCGATAACCTTCTACGGGGCTCCACTATCTAGGGTGCATTGACAAGCGACGGTGTGGCCTTATCAGTAAGTCTCGAGGGACCAGACACCGCTTATCACCGCGCTATCATTATACAGTCGGACACTCACACACACACACACACACACACACACACACACACACACACACACGCGCACACACACACACACACACACACACACACACACACACACACACACACACACACACACTCGTGGCCTCTTGCATAATATTACACGGATACTCGAGAGTGTGTGTGTGTGTGTGTGTGTGTGTGTGTGTGTGTGTGTGTGTGTGTGTGTGTGTGTGTGTGTGTGTGTGTGTGCTAATTAGTCTCAGGTTTATGTACCATTAACACTCTAAATCATTATAGGACCACAAGAAAACAATACACACATCCATTAACGCGTATGACTCATTTACAGAGGTGTATAATCAATTATATTAACCACTATCCCTATAACAGCACCATTACAGAAGCATTGGGCCATGATTATTGACACTAGGCCTACAATTGAAGCATTACAGAGGTATTAGGCCATGATTATTGACAATAGGCCTACAATTAAAGCATTATACTAATATCGAGCAACGATTATACTCAATAGGCCTAGAGTGGGGAGCATTATAGAGGGGATTCATTACGAGAGCGCCACCCGAGTACCTGTCCACGAGGAAAGGCTCATTAGGTTTTCCTTTGAACTGCATTGTAGGGTCTTTTGACATTTTAAAGGAGTTCAATTTTTTTCCTTTTTTTCCTCTCTGCTGTTGGCCTCGTGCCGTAAAGGAGGTGGCAGTGCTTTTGAAGGTGTTCTATTTGAGAGATTTTTTTTTTGTCCTCTCTCTCTCTCTCTCTCTCTCTCTCTCTCTCTCTCTCTCTCTCTTGTGTGTGTGTGTGCGTTTTTTTCTGTGTGTGGAGCTTCTTTCTTGAGTTTGTCCTTGTTTAAAGAGTGTGTGTGTGTGTGTGTGTGTGTGTGTGTGTGTGTGTGTGTGTGTGTGTGTTTAAACTTTAATACCTCCTCTGCCCTTTAATTTTCTATCCAACCCTTCTCTCTCTCTATTCCTTTATACTTCTATCATGTCTCTATTCCTTAACTATCCTCTCCCTATTCATCGAACTGTCCCACTCACCCTTCCCTATCTTCCACTTAATTCTCTCTCCGTCCCTAACCTCTCCTGCCTATGGTTTAGCGAGGAAATATCTCCCCTTAATTAGTGAATAAAAGCGAACTTTTTTTTGTGTAATTTTTTACGCCTTAAAAGCGTTAGAACAAAAAAGAATAGGGTATAAAAGCACAGGTCTCTTGTTTATGCTAATATCGTTCTTAGTAAAGCAGGAAGAAAATGGTCATTTTAACGTTCTCAAAAGCTGGCCAGGCAATTAAAATTTTGGGTGTTGGTAGTGTGGGGTGGGGGGGGGGGGCATCTAGGCGGGCAGGCTTTGATGTCTCTCTAACTCGGTTTTTTCTAAGGAAGGAATATTTTAATTTTTTTTTAGAACAAATATTTTTTGTTTTTTTTCGCGTGGCGCCTAATATTTTATGTGCGGGTCTTTCACGGTAAGTGGTGGTGTTTACTATCGCCACTACTTCACCCGGACCTACTGAATACCTTATTATTTCAAAGCTGCTGCTGCTTTTTTAATAAGATTGTTATATACCCGGGTTGGAAAAATGGGATGGGTTGTGTTTACGTAACCCTGAAAGTTTATATGTATTTGTAGTATATTTTTATTGTCCTTTGTATAGTTAAATATAAATATATGTATATGAAGTGCGTTTCTGTATATGTATTTTATATCGTATTATATGTACTGGTATTTCTGATAGGTATTCTGTATCTGGGAATGACTGCCAATCCACGGTGTAAGATGGTGTTATGAGGGGGTGAGTAGCCGGGTATAGGTGAATCTATGTGGCTGAAGCACCTTGTTGAGAGCGTCGTGACTACCCTGTTACACCCACCACCATCACACTCCCTGTACACATCACCATTTTATCTTGGGTGAATTTTATCCATCTACAATTCTATATACAGTAAGGGGTTGTTTACTGATCAGTGTTTGTGCTTATCGGTCAGTATCGGGTCATCAGTGAAAGGTCATCTAACAGCCAATCATCCTGTGTTTATATCTTGAAGCTGTTAAGGATAAGAGAAAAAGACACAGGGTAGAACAACAACACCAATACACAATAAGAGAACAAGAACAGTGCACAACAAGAGAACAAGAACAGTGCACAACAAGAGAACAAGAACAGTGCACAACAAGAGATAAACAAAAGACAAGTGGTCAGTGTTAGTTGTACATCATAACTACACTACATCAACAATACACGACACTATACCTGCCCAGAGAAACACAATACCTCTAAAAGTAAAGACTCAGAGAAGGAGGAGGAAGGTGAGGAAGAGGAGGAGGAAGGTGAGGAAGAGGAAGAAGGGTGTCTATCGAGGCTAGTTGTGGTGTTGTGGGGGGAATCTTATTACCTGGTTGGTTGAAGGAATATCCCTCTCCCCCTACCCCAATCTTCAATAGTTCCCGGCGAAGATTGGCTCTGTTTCCCCACACCACCCCCGTCTCTTATAGTTCCCAATAACACTTCTATCTAAATTTTCTATTGGAATGGATATCTTTCGTCTATTTGGTTCCTTCCGGTTAGAATTTTCAACCGGGTGGTGATCTATTCCGCTTCTTGCTTTAGGGGAAGGGATAAGGGGAAATTAACGGAAGAGGGGAGGGGCGTGAGAAGGACCAATCACAACGTGGTAAAATGATCCTTCAGGTTAATTGTGGTGTCCCCGCTGCTGTGTCTTTAAGTTCGTCTGTCCGATGTGTTCTAATGTGTTCGTCGATCTTCAGGACAGTATGTTATGAGGTGTTGTTGTTGTTGTTGTTGTTGTTGTTTGAGTCTTGTTGTTGGGTGTTGGTTAAGGCTCAAACGCCCATAGACTTTTAAGGAACAGTATTTACTTGACCTAGAGAGAGAGAGAGAGAGAGAGAGAGAGAGAGAGAGAATACTTTCAGTTCTTTTAATTAAAATCACGATATTTTGCTCATTAATACAATATTTTACTTACCTTAAAATAACATCACACACACACACACACACACACACACACACACACACACACACACACAATTCCCAATCAGAAAGAAAAACAAAAACTAAAGACAACAAGGAAATGTAGCGTAGAAACCTGGAATAATTCATAATGTTTTCCTTGCTACTTAAACCTTCTCTCGGAGGGGGGAGGGGGGGGGAGTTTGTTTACTTTCTGGATGTTTGATTTGAATGTAAGGAATACAATGGCGGGGAAAGAATAGAGTAGAAGACAGCTTATGGTTTATTGCCTAGGTTCATTGCTTATTCTGTTTTTATTATCGACTGCAAAGGAATAATGAAAAGAATAAGGGAAAAGAAAAGAAAAAGATAATAATAATTGATGTATTTTTTTTCTGCGCGAAGTGAGGGTTTTGTTGAGTTTCCCCCCCATGCCAAGATCCACCCTCCCCCTTCCCTCCCCTCCACTCTTTCCCTCCCCCTCCCCCTTTCGCAATGACAAAACGGCTGCTGTATAAGAGTTTCCCCGAGTGAATCAACAGGATCTGACTATGGATTTTTTTTTTTACCTTTACAAACAATTCAGTCCCTATAAGTTTTTTCCCCCCTCCCCCAAACAAGAAAGGTCTGTTGTTAATTCTTCTTCTCTCGTTTATGGCAAAAATAGAAATGTTTATAAAGATTAAAGAGAGATTATGGAGATAAACTCACACAGAAAGAGATAAAAGCAGTGAGAGAGAAAGAGAGAGAGAGAGAGAGAGAGAGAGAGAGATAAGCTGCTAAACTGAGAAGAAAAAAATGGAGACACAAAAAGAGATAAAGCGAGACAGACAGAGAGACAGAGATATAAATAGATGAAGTGAGACGGAAAAAATAGACAGAAATAAAGAGAGACAAGATGAAAGACAGAGACAGATATATAGACAGAATGAGAGACAGAGAGATAGAGACAAGAGATAGGAACAGGAAGAGAGACAGAACGGGAGATATAAACAGAGGAAGAGAGATAGAAAAAGAGGAAGAAGCAGTTGGTGAGAGACAGAACGAGACATAGAAACAAAGGAAGATAGACGGGGTGAGAGACAGAGACAGAGAATGAGAGATAGAGACAATGAGATCTCTCTCTCTCTCTCTCTCTCTCTCTCTCTCATTTCATTAACCTAATTAACGAAACAACAACAACAACAATAACAACAACACCCCCCCTTCTAACCCCTCACCCCTCACCCCTCACCCCCTCATCCCTCACCCCCTCATCCCTCATCCCTCACCTACAAGGGGTCTCTCAGTCTCTTTCCTTTAGAGATAGAGGGAGAAAAATCTGTCTCTCAGTTGCTTACATCCACCTTGTTTTAACCTTCTT
Organism: Homarus americanus; assembly: GCF_018991925.1. Classification (NCBI taxonomy): domain Eukaryota; kingdom Metazoa; phylum Arthropoda; class Malacostraca; order Decapoda; family Nephropidae; genus Homarus; species Homarus americanus. The sequence goes on from NW_024752506.1 coordinate 271,771, forward strand.
TTATCAGTGTGTGTGTGTGTGTGTGTGTGTGTGTATTTTACGAGGGAGGTACAGAAGGAGGAGGAACGAGGAGTAAGGAGAGACGAAAAAAGGTGGTGGAGAGAGAGAGAGAGAGAGAGAGAGAGAGAGAGTACATATGGCATTAAAGTTCTCAAAATTCTACTGAGAATCTACCCCCACATACACTCGTCTGCCAGCCAATGTTCCACCAGTCCCCTCCAACAAAGAAGGTAAAATACGATCCCCTGACAATCTGGATCTAAAATTTTCGACACGAAGTTAGGGTCGATTTTGGTGTCAGTTAAGCAGCGCAGTATTCCAATCTTTTTTTGACCTGAGTGAAGGTGTTTTAAGTTCGGTTTAAAAAAACATCATATGACCATTTCTTATATCGCTTGGCAGTCGATTGAGTTGGCAAACAAAATTTTCTGGCAGATTCCCCCAAAATCAGGTGGCAGATCCATACTTCTCCCTCTAGAAAAAAAAAATCCGTGGTTGTCAGATTTTTGAGGAAGTTGGTTGATTAATTATTTTTAGTGTTAGAATATGCTAGTGAAGGTATCTGGCTAGCATGATGTAGGGGTGGTAGGAGGTGGTGTTGGTGAGGGTGGAGGTGGTGTTGGTGAGGGAGGAGGTGGTACTGGTGAGGGAGGAGGTGGTGTTGGTGAGGGTGGAGGTGGTGTTGGTGAGGGTGGAGGTGGTACTGGTGAGGGAGGAGGTGGAGTTGGTGAGGGTGGAGGTAGGTTGGTGGGGAGGTGGTGTTGGTGAGGTGGGTGGGTGTTGGTGAGGGGTGGAGATTGGAGTTAGTGAGGGTGGAGGTGGTGTTGGTGAGGGGTGGGGTGGTACTGGTGAGGGTGGGTGGTGTTGGTGAGGGGTGGGGGTGGTACTGGTGAGGGAGGGTGGCCACGTGGCAGCTCGTACGCCAACGATGCATAAATCTGCTTCGAATCGATCTGGCTTTATGTAGACGTGGGGGCAGTGTGTGTCCGGGGGGGCACTCAGGTGGAGGGGTTTGGCACTGCAGTAAAACAGTACCTCGTTTCTACCAATATCTCTCTCTCTCTCTCTCTCTCTCTCTCTCTCTCTCTCTCTCTCTCTCTCTCTCTCTCTCTCTCTCTCTCTCTCTCTCTCTCTCTATTAACTTTACTTCCCCACATCATTTACTTTCTTCTCTCCACTCTTTTCATACCTTTCTCCAATCTTCTTCTTCTCCTCCCTTTTATCTCCCCTCATTTTCGTCATTACCTTCGTCATTATTTTCACCTTCTGTTTGCCCAAATGTTAGCCCAAATTTTTACACATATTCAATTTGGGAGGAAACTAGGCGACTGAAGGCCAAAAGCTGTGTACAAATGTTGATCTTCGTGCAGAAATTGAAGAAACTAACAGACTTACATTTTTTTCAGTTTGCAAAATTCTCGCCCCCAAAATAGCAGAAAAAAGTTGAGTAAATTTCCTTCATGGGAGAGGAAGGCATCTAGTGGCCGAGAATGGCAAGTAAAGTTGGTCGTGTTGGAAAATGAGGAAACTTGTAAGAATGAATTTTGCAGAATTTTTAACATTTTGCAACATTCCTGTATACTGGGCTAGCCCCCTCCCTCCCTCCCCTCCCCCCCACCACCATCGGCTCCACTAGTAACGATCAGACAGGAATGCATTTTTGATATTATAAAGTCAAGATAGCGTGTATTTTTGTGTCGTTGTAGAGGATATGTATAAAGATAGTCTATTAACCCGCATATGATATCAGTGAACCCAGGTGTGCTATTAACTAGGCCACTGAATCGATCTCTTTTTAATCATCGTGAACTTAAAAAAATCATTCAAAGGGAAGTTAGTTTGTTTATCTTTTGTTTTTATGTTTACTTTATTTATCGAATCTCTTTATCGAGCTAAGTTCGTAATATTTATTTCTCAATCTAATCATAAGAGGATAAATTGATTCGAAGGAGACAGGTGTATGGACAGTGAGGGGAATGAGGGTTGGTCTACACACACACACACACACACACGTCTTTTCAAACATTTTCTTTATGTTTTCGCAAAAACCTGAGGCTGGGGCTTAGTATAGTCTAGTCCCCTCCCCTCCCACTTCTCCCTCACTCTCTCCCTCACCTCCTCCCTCCCCACTTCTCCCCTCACTCTCTTCCCTCACCTTGCCTCCCTCCCACTTCACCCTCCTCCCCACTCCTTCCTCGCTCACTTCCCCTCCCTCCCTTCCACCTCACCCAGACCATACCCCCGTCTCCCCTCTCCACCTCTCCCCTCTCCACCTTCCTTGTCATTTCTCGGTCCTTTACCACTTATCTTCCTATCTCCCTCACCCCTCTTTTACCAACCTTCCACTCCCCAACTACAACCTCTCTCCCTCTCACTCCCAACCTACTTTCCTCCTTTCCCTCTTCTGCTTCCTTCTCCCTTTATCTCCCCTCCGCCCTCTTACCCCTCCTTCCCCTACCTCAAAACGCCTTGCCCTCTCCCTTTCTTACCCCCTTCCTTCTACCTTACCCCTTCCCTACCATCCCTTTACATCACAACTTCTGCCCCCCTTCTCCTCCCACTCTGTCCACCTTTCTATCAGAGGGTACCGGATTGGTGGGATGGGGGAGAGGACCCTGTGCGCCCCTCTCCCTCCCTCCCCCTCCCTTCTCCCCCTCCCCCTCAGAAGGCTGGCATGGAAATTGTGGAGCTCCCGGGAGGTAGTAGATATGTTCTTCCATATTTTAAAGTCTATGGGTCTTAAGTCTTGTTGTTCCGCCTAGATACGAGGTTATCGAGTCTCGGATCACCTGAAGATTAGCCCCCCTCACCTCACCTCACCTCACCGCCACTATTAGTTTATTTCACCTGATGATTAAACACTAATGCTACCTCTAGGTTAAGTTAGGTTGGGTTGGGTTGGGTTATTGATAGGGTGATTAATCTTTAGGTGATATAAGTATCCTTCAAGGGGGACAATTCCGTCTGGAGGAAGATTCAAGTCATCACTTAGGGAAATTTTCACTATTTTGTAATGTATTCATAAAAGCTTGAAATTTCCCTAGTAAATGTAGCTATTAGAACGTATCTTACTGGCCGGATTAAAACTTAACATGTAAACAAAGTAGAAACAAAGTAACTTCGGAATTACATCGAATACTCTACTTTAACTGGATGATACAGTTAGTTAGACACCAGTTAGGAGACAAGATTTAGTGTTACGGTATATTTCTTGGTCTGATTGGTGTTTGTCGTGCACCCACCCTGTTGTACCACCCAGCTTGGATTAATTTTTTTTGTCCTCTCCAGTTTACTGACTTTCGTACACTGTTGCCGTAAAAAGTAGGCTCGTTTGGCGGGGTAGGCCCATGGGCGGGGCGTCACCCACATTTCCTTCATCTCTCTCTCTTCCTTCTTCTTCTTCAACTTATACCAATATCTTAGAGAATATTAACGTCCAAATCGATGCCTAGTAACGTGGAAATACATCCCTCGTATACATTGACTCCGTGGAAAGTCATACACACAGGCTGGTGTATTCGCGCCGACGTGCAAAACCTAGATGGACAGGAGATTGGCAACCCTGGCGTAGAGCCGCTCTGTGATTGGTCAGTTGTGTGATCAATGCGGTGACGTCACGGGCCATCTCGCGCGGCCAGTGCTAGGCCTAGTCTGCAGTTTTTGCACCGCCATTATTGATCACACAATCGTTGCCAGCACGACCATAAAAACACACACACAGACAAACACCCATATCCATGCAGTTTGCTCTGTTTTTGTTGATTTTGTCAATATATTCTCGTGTTGGTGTTGTTATTTTTATCGTTACCGCAACTGAGGGATTCTGTATGGAAGGAATGCATAAGGTCGAATCTTGGAAGATTTAGAAGATTTGGTTGCAGGGAAACCAGGCTGTGTTTTGGTGCCTCATAGCTCAAGCTTAGATACATATATTATTTTTTTATTCTTTTTAATTAGGTAAAACTCTCTCTCTCTCTCTCTCTCTCTCTCTCTCTCTCTCTCTCTCTCTCTCTCTCTCTCTCTCTCTCTGGATCAAAGTACACTCCCATAATCTTATTTAACTAAGAAAATTACAGCGAGTCATTGTATAATTAATATTTTATCTCACTAATTTCTATTGTGTATTAATATGTTGAACGTTTCCACCTTTATGTTGTTTTTATGAAAGTTTCCCTTGATTAACCTTACTCAGTTATAAATCGTTTTGTTTTAACGCTTCTCAACTGCGTCCCGTTTTCTGTGCTAGTCTACCCAAGGGGAACTCATTTATTTTCCCCATATATATTTTAAACATAAACTCAAAGAAAATGGGATATAGTTATTTTTGTTTATTGTGCCATTTATCACGTTTCTTACTTATTGCTCTTTCGTCTGATTTTTCTAGTATGTTTTCTCTCATTTTCTCTGTTTCTCTTTTATCTGTGTGTCTGTTATTGTCTCTTATTGTACATATTTTACTCTATTTAAAAGTCTCTAGAGGAGGTAGGAAGGAAGAGGGGGAAATGGAGGCATGTATAGGATGGAGGTGAGAGGGGAGGCTAAAGGAAGAGAAAGAGAGGAGAAGGGAGGAGAAGAAGAGAAAGGATAGGGGAGGATAAAGAGAGGGAGAGAGGGGGAGAAAGAGAGAAAGAAAGAAGGGGAGGATAAATAAAGAGAGAGAGAGAGGAGGGGAGGATAAAGAGAGGGAGAGAGGGGGAGAAAGAGAGAAAGAGAAAGAAGGGGAGGATAAATAAAGAGAGAGAGAGGAGGGGAGGATAAAGAGAGGGAGAGAGAGGGTAAAGAAAAAGAGAATAGGAAGATAGAGATAAAACACAGAGAAAGGGGAGGATAAAGAACGAGAGAAAAGATAGTAAAGAGAGGGGGAATAAAGAGGGAGAGATAAAGAAAGAGGGAGAGAGGAGATGGAAGGGAAGGGGGGGGGTGGGTAGAGAGGCCCAGTAGAGCCTTGCGTGATTAAAATTACAAGCAGTAGGGAGGGAGGCGCCAGTCCTGTGCCGCACCACCCTGATGTTTGTAGGCCTATGTGGGCTGGACACGCCTTCCTTCCCCTTCCCTCCCTTTCCCCTTGGTCTCTTCCTCACCTCCCCTTTTTTTTCTCTCCCCTCTGTCTTCTTCCTCATTTCTTCCCCTTCCTCTCTCCTCTCTTCCCATCCCTTTCCCCTCTTTTCCCCTCTCATGAGTCTTTAACATCTCCTTTGTCTACAGTCGCACTTCATCTCCCCTCTCACCCTCTTCCTTTTCTCACTTCCCCCTCTCCTCGATCCCTTTCCCTCTCTCCTTTCCTCTCCTACAGTCTTGCTTCTTCCCTTTAATGTTCCTCCTCATACTTATATTCCTCCCATTCGTTCTCTTCTGTTCTTCTCCACGTGTCCGGCAGCAGTGATGTGATTTCTACCTGCCGATTCCCGATTCTTTCGTAGGTAAAGTGGGAATCCGTGTGAATGTTGCAAATCCGAGTGGGGGAATTGGGGAAGGGGGAGGAGGAGGAGGAGGGGGGGGGGTGATGCTATTCAGGGTAAAGGGAGGAGGTGAGTATGTCTGTTCCCTCAAAAGACATCATCATATCACTATACCATGCATGCCTCCTAACGTCGAAGTTTATTGGCCGAGGCTCAACACCGTCGACCAATCAGATCGCATATAACACCAAACCCTAAAAACTGTCCACCAATCAGATTATACGTATAGCACCAAAACCCTAACACCGTCCACCAATTAGATTACGCATAGCACCAAACCCACATGAGAAGAATTAGGTTGATGGGAAACTGAAGACTATGAGACGATAACCTTTACACCTTGAAAGAATCGTATTTTGTCGATATTTCTAATTTACTTTATAATTATCTCACTCACTTTGATCTAGTATGGACAGAGGCATCATCAGGAGGCTCACATCTCCTGACTGACATCCTTCCTGTTGTGGGTTTGACACTTAGTTGGGTGGACGAATATGACACCACATGATAAGGTAGAGACCGTGATTGGATAGGAGAAGTTGCCAGCGAAGTCGTGTGTCAGTTATAGATAGACAGTCATAGAGAAACAGACATGCAGAGAGAATTGGTTGTCGAGCAGTTAACAGTATACGGCGCGTTACTAGGGTAAAAATGTAGCTACCAATGCGTGTGTAAGATGGTGTAATTATGGGGGGAAAGTAGTGAGTAAACCCTAACCCCACCTCCTCCCCCTTTACTGTTTATGTGTTCCCCTTAACCCCTTGAGTACGATGACTTAACCCCCCTTGAGGACAATGACCTAACCTAACCCATCAACCTGCCCTTTCTCATAATCTCCCCATCTCTATCATATGTCTCCTTCTCTTGCACCCCACATCTGCGCCATTATCCTCCCTCCCCCCTCCTCCCCCTCCCTTCCCCTCATTATGATCGTCCTGTGAGTGTATGTAAGTATAGGGCGGGAGGAGGTGGGTGTTTGGTGTGTAGCGGGGGGTGGGGGCAGTATACAGTATGTGTCGGTAGCGTGCGGTGTAGGGGTGTGGTCATGTCTCTTTGATGGAGTAAGCATGTCTTTCAACTAGACCCACCTGCTGAATACCGAATTGTGGTAGTGGAGAGTGTGCTGGTAGTGGGAGTAGTCGTGGTAGTGGTGGTACTGGTAATGGTGGAGTTGATAAAATTGGTAGTGGTTGGAGTTGTTGTTGTTGTTGGTGGTGGTAATAGTTCTAGTTGTGCTGGTGGTGATAGTGTTGTTGGTGGTAGCAGTAAGGATAGTGTACTATTGTAAGTGGTGGTGGTGTTAGACAGTCGTGAACGTGTGTCCTTTGATTGGAAAGTTTGTAAACAGACATAATTACCAAGTTCCTACACAACACTGTCCTGTACCTGACCATACTCGACCTCATTAAGACTTGTTAGCTCTGGCGGGGTGAGGGAGGCCGGCCCTGTGTGGGGTCCCTGGCTGTGTTGACGTACAGTACTCTTCACCTGCACTATGTATGCACTGGCTATTTGTTTTGTATTCCTGCTCTGGCTATGTGCATATCGAACCAATGTGAACTTGTATAACAATATACTGAAATACTAATGATATACTGAAAAAATAATAATACAGTGTTCACTAGCGTAGCTGAGAGGCAGTCCGCCCCAGGTACACAGGGCGGCACTTTTGGGTCTGCTCATCACCCATATCTGCAGCTACTGGAGACGTTAATCCTTCCCTTTGTATCGGCGGCAAGTTAATCCTTGTCGTGTCTGACCTAACACCTGACCCACATCATCACGGCCACGTCATGAGCTACACCCTTGCTATGAGGCCCCCCGCCACACACACAACCTGTAACCTGTTGAGGATTAAGGAAACAACTTCAAACAAGTACGCCAGTGAGCTCATGTGGTGTGGGTCAGGTGTTAGGTCAGATACGACGAGGATTAACTTGCCGCCGATACAAAGGGAAGGATTAACGTCTCCAGTAGCTGCAAAACCATGCAGTCTCGGGTCATATAAGTTCATGTACAGCCGACCAATCCACCAGTTACAAGCAATTCACTTCAGTTCTGCACAAGTCTCCATCGTGACAAGACGAGGGGAGGCTAGACGACTTTTAAGTTCTCTTGTGTTTTCGATCCAGTTATTTACTTCGTTGGAAGACATAATACTATAAGGTAAGAAATATTAAAGTATTGGTTAAAAAAATATTGATGTGACTTTTGCTGCGGTACTGAGATTAAATATTAAGATTTTGTTTCACAGCATTGCGATTTTATACTAAGACACTATCCTCACTGGGGTACAGACAAAAGCCCACACACTCTAGCTACGCCACTGACAGTGTTCCCTCTTAATGCACTATTATTTAAGTCACCCATGCTAACGTTAACGTTTTCTCTCGTCATTCAGCTGGCGGTGAGTACGCATTGAACAGCTGGCGATGTAAACACTGCCGCGTGTCCTGATATTTTCTTTAATTCAATCTTATTAGAGTTGGTGAATATTGCAGGTTAATATTTTACATAGATTTATTTATTGAAGACGCGCTCTGTTGTCATGTTATCTTGAAAATTATTCTGTACTTAAATAATCCATAATTATCATCCCTTTCCTTACCTCAATATCCCACGGCGCCCACTCTCTCTCTCTCTCTCTCTCTCTCCTTTAAAAATGTCGCCATAGTCCACCTTAAATAACTTACCATTTCGCTGTTAATAAATAGATCCCATTCTTGGTAATCTTAACAACTCACCTTTCATTTCCCAACCTTTTGTAAGAGACTTGTATAATGAAACTCTATCAGTGGCTGGATATGTTTGAGAAAAAAAAATCTTTCGGTGCATTTTGAATAATTCTGCACAAACTGTTCTCTTCCACTACCTCACTCACCCACGTATCACATTCGCCCCCCCCCCCTCTCTCTCTCCTTCCACAAGGGGGTATATAGCCAGGACTCGAGCCCACCAGACTTACGAGTTCCTTAAATCAGCAAAACATAATAATTTCGCTCTACTCTTGATGCTTCCTTCTTCTCTTCCCTCCTTCCCTTCCTCCTCCTCATGAAGTGGATGGTGGGGGGGAGGGAGAAGGAACGAAGAAGGAAAGGGCAGGGGGAGGAGGGATAAGAAGGGAAAGGGGGGATGGAGAGTGAGAGGATGGGAGAAGTGTCGTACTGGCTGTGTTTAAGGGTGTTGGAATTTGAGTGGGAGAGAGTGGGAGAGAGTGAGTGAGAGGGAAGAAGACTGTCTGGTAGAAGAGTGTCTCCTCCTCCTCCTCCTCCTCCTCTCTTTAAGTGGGTGTCGAAGGGGAGAGAGACTGTGAGTGTGGGTCGTAGGGGAAAGGTAAGAGTGAGTGGGTGGTCGTAAGGGGAGTGTAGGAGTAAGTGGGTGGTCGTAAGGGGAGTGTAGGAGTAAGTGGGTGGTCGTAAAGGGAGTGTAGGAGTAAGTGGGTGTGGTCGTAACTGGGTGGTCAGTGTAGAGTAACTGGGTGGTCGTAGGGAGTGTCGGTGTAAGTGGGTGGTCGTAAGGGGAGTGTAGGAGTAAGTGGGTGGTCGTAGGGGGAGTGTCGGTGTAAGTGGGTGGTCGTAAGGGGAGTGTAGGAGTAAGTGGGTGTTTTTGTCGTAGAGGATGTAGATAAGGGCTAGTGGTGGTGGTGGTGGTGGGAGGCTTACGGTGATAGCAGGTCGTGGTTCTTACACTATCAAGGAAGGAAGTTTTCTCGTCCCTCTACCCACATAAACACTGTCACTCCTCTCTCACACACAGATGATAAAACGTACCACAATATATATTATTCTGTATATACAAACACTTCTTCACACTCGTTTATTTTTATATTGTTGGTGACACTGAACGACTGGTGCACGATAAACAGTTCTTATCTATCTTTTTTATTGTTTTTTTACGGGAATTAGCCCACCCGAGCACTGGTCATTAACCCACACCAGGGCCTGGCGGGTGAAAATATAATAATAATAATAATGATAATAATATTTAATAATAATTAATAAAAATAGATAATAATTATAACCAAAAACTAGAAATACTAATAAAAACCATAAATAAATACACAAATGAAAAAAAATTAATCAAGAGTGAGAAACGATTTACAGTAATGTATGTTGTGTTGTCAATAGTAAGAGACACAATTGAGACCCTGCAATTGTGTGTAAATGAGGCAGAAAGTCAGATCAGCAACCTGGGACTTGGTCACAATTTTCGTGATGTCATATGGCAGCAGGGTCTACCATTAGACAACACATTATGCTTCCAGTATCTTCCCAGGCGGTAGTACCTCCCTGTTTGGTAGCTGCCTACTACCTATTACCTACTAACCAATGTACACGGTTAGCTGGTCACTGCTTACTTGTCTTTTGACCAAGGTGATTGTATAAATGTATAAGTGAGTGTGTGTGTGTGTGAGAGTATTACACACACACACACACACACACATACACACACACAATTGGTAGTGAGACACAACACGACAAACTACTTCCCCTCACAGAGAGAAATGATGAGGGTGTCCCAATGGTCCAATGTAGAGTGACGCACACCAGAGCACCCTGACCAGACCTGATAATCCCCCTCCCCCTGATCAGACCTGATAATCCCCCTCCCCCTGACCAGACCTGATAATCCCCCTCCCCCTGACCAGACCTGATAATCTCCCCCTCTCCCTGACCAAACCTGATCATCCCCTACCCTCGTCCCCCTGATCAGACCTTAAGACCTGTAATTATCACACCTTCCTTAACTACTACTTCCCATTCTCTACCTCCCTCCCACCTCCTCCTTCTCCTCAACCCTCTTCCTCCCCCTCCTTTCTTCCTTCCTCCCTCCCTCCTTCCTCTTCCCCAGTTTCTACCCTTTTCTTTCCTCGTTTCCCCTTTCCTCTGTTTTCTTCATTCCCGCTGCCCCCTCCCTCCTCCTTTTGTGTTTTTCTCTCTCTTTTACCTCTCCTTCTTTCCCTCTTCTTTGACTCTCTCCCTCCCTCACCCTCAGGTCTCCCTTCTCTTCTTCCTCTCCATTCTCATTCTCTCTCTATCAAACATCTCCCATTTTCCCTTTGCTCTATTTTCTTCTCCTTTGTCTCTCCCCTTCTATTTAAACCCCTCTCCCTTCTCTCCCTCGTTGTCTCTCTCCTTCTCTTTTCCTCCATCTTCATCCTCCTTCTCTTTGTCTCTCACACACTCTCACCTCCTCTCTCACTCTTAGCCTCTCCTCTTCTCCCTCTTCACTCTCACCCTCTCTCTCTTTCCCTCTTCACTCTCACCCTCTCTCTCTCTCTTTCCCTTCCCACTCTCACCTCTCCCTCTCCCCCTCTCATAAACGTCTACGGGGTAATAACAAGGAGTGAATCGCACTGACTTCCTGCAAGGCCATTGTGCCTCACACTCTCCTTCCGGGTCTGCATATTTGCGTTTCACAAAATTGCTTTTTCTTATTCCATTGTCTCGCGGGGTGTTTAAACTGTCCCATAGAAAAATACGTCCGGACCCCCCCCCTCCCTCAGTCCTTCTTCCCTCCCTCCCCTCCCTTCCTCCCTCCCTCCCTCCTCCTCCTCTCTCCCTCCTCCCTCCCCTTCCTTCTTCCTCCAAAAGCAATATGGATTTTTTCCAGAAGAATTAGTGCACAACTGTGAAAAAATATTACGTTTGTGTGTGTGTGTGTGTGTATACAGCCTCTCCTTGGTGCACAGTACTGTAGGGCAGCGTGGCCGGCACTACATTCGACCACCTTCACCTCCCCTAACACTAAAGATAGACACCCGTTCATAGCTTCATAAACTGGTGATGCCTCCAGTGCGAACCAGTGACCCTTAGGACAGAAGGCGAGCACTGTATCCACTCATCCACATCACCTTTTCTGCCTTTACACATTTCCTGATTGAGGTGTTCTATACCTGTGTGATTGGCTTTATTATTATTACTACTACTACTACTACTACTACTACTACTACTACTACTACTACTACTACTACTACTACTACTACTTAGGCTTCTTTGACCAGTCGTTCTCGTGTTTACTCTCTCTGAATCTGTCGCCTAATTCGGCCAACTAATTTGCCTAATTCTCCTACCTAATTGTCTTGGAAGGGTTCGACAGTACTGTAGCCTCAGTGAGTCCTAATTGCTCCTTCAGCCAGTACTTACGATAGCTCGGCTCACAGGAGGAAGTACTGCGTGACACTTAACCTCAAGGGAAACAGGCAGTAATGGTAATGACGGTAATATTGATGGTGGTGGTGTGGTGATAGTAATGATGATAGTGATGATGATGATAATGATAGTGATGGTGGTGATAGTGATGATGGTGGTGATAGTGATGACGGTGGTGATGATGGTGTTGGTGATAGTGATGATGGTGATGTGTCAACCCCTTTCGCTTGATATACAGTATGTAACATTCCCTTAGATTAAAACATTTTCAATATCCCCAAAGTTTAAAAGACGATTGTTCTTCTACCCCCCCCCTCACCTCACCTCACCCCACCCCACCCCACCCCCATTAACCCCACCAATTCGCTTTTCTTTTATTTTACGGTTGGCGAATCTTGAGTTAACGGCGCACGTGGTTTATGGGTCTATTAGATTTTGCATAGTCGCGTGAGTTTTGTGCCCAGCCGCGTCCAGACCTCCACTTTACGACAGATCCACAGCACTAGCGAATTAGAGACATTCCAGGGTAGTAACTAGTGCAATTTGAGGCATAATGAAGGGTTTGGCATTTGGGAGGCAGGTGCCGTAACTCGTGCAATGTGGACTAGGCACGCCATGACTAAGGGGGTGGGGTGGTGAAGAGGAGGGGAAGGGAGTGTGAATGGGTAGGTGTAGGGAGGGGGTTTGGGGGTGTTGTAGTGGTATAGGGAGGAAGGTAAAGAAGGTGTTGGGGGTGTTGTAGAAGCGTGGGGGAATAGTGAGGGTAAGGCAGGGGGAGGTGTTGTAGAGGAAGGAGTGGATTGTGAAGAGGAGTTGGGTGTTGGTACTCCACGTGGGGGAGGGGATGTAGGGGAAGGGGGTGATTATAGGGGTAAGGGGGAGGAAGCAGATGGCCTGAGGTGGGGGGGGGGTTAGGATGGATGTTTTGGGTAGAGAGTAAGGAAGGGGGAAGGGGTATATGGGTCATGTATTTAACATTGTTTATGGGTGGTGGGAGAGGGTGTATGTGAGTGGATATGGTACATGGTGTGTGGAATTGCGTGCGTAAGTGGATGTGTGTGTGTGTGTGTGTGTGTGTGTGTGTGTATTTGACGTATATGTTATTTTACCTCAATGAGTGCGCTTGTATGTGTCTGTATGTCTGTGCACCTTAAGACTCTTCGTGTACAACTCTCAAAACATAACACTTCACTAGTGAGGACCAAAACGACGTTATTTACCCCCACGAAAATGTTGTGCCGCAGATGAATTGAACCAGTCACATACGTTCACAGAGTTCCAGTTAGGGGAGAAATTTTAACGTAGGAACTGAAGAGTAGTTGGCCCAGGGAAGAAAGAAGAGGTGAATGGTCAAATAGGCCCCCCTGTCCTCATGGTTAGGTTAGGATAGGTTGGGGTCTGTTAGGACTGGAACTCAACAACGGAGGTGCAGCCTTGAGAATGGGGCTGTAAGCTGCTGAACGTGTGACGTGATCGTCTAGTGTTTGCTGAACGTCTAGCTTCTGTGTGTGTGTGTGTGTGTGTGTTTCTCTGCTGTGTTGGTCTCAAGAGATATTTCACACCATCCCTATCTCTCTCTCTCTCTCTCTCTCTCTCTCTCTCTCCACACCAAACTTCTCCATCTTCCTCATCTCTTTTTTCCCGTACAATTCCTCTTCCACATTCCCATTCCTTACCCTTGTCTCCCTCTCCACTTTCCCTCATCCATCTCCTCTCCTGTCCCTTACCCTCCCTCTTTTCTACCCCTTTTCTTTTCTCCTCACCCCCTACCCCACATCCCCTCACCCCCCTCCCTCTCTTCACATTCACCAAACACAATAAGACGCTGTAATTACGGGGTTAATGAGCGCCCTCCGTATTTTATTTAGGGTGACGTCACTAAATTTGGTATATTTAGTTAACCTAAAGAATATTCTGTCTTGGTCGCGCTGTAGAATATTTAAATCTGAATTGTTTGTTAGTTAATGCTTGTAAATGTATAAATATGGTGTTTATGGTCACACACACACACACACACACACACACACACACACACACACACACACACACACACACACACACAAGTATTCCCCACCAACTCCTCATTTTCCCCACCAACCCCATCTCCCACCTTATCAATTCCCCATCCCCCCGCCTGCCCCCTCATTCTCCCCATCATTCCCCATCCCTCCCTGTCTCCCCATCCTCCCCCATAAGTACCTGGCCAACAACTTACCTTTTTAATCCCAGGCCGCCGACAGATGCAAGTGGGTCCTCCTCCTACAGGATCCCTTAGGTGTCTCTTAGTCCACATGTCTCCGGCCTATACCTGCAGGGCTACGTCTCCTCTTCCTCCTCCTTGACCGTCTCCTTCCCCACCTCACCTCATTCATTCTCTTCATTTCACTCACTCACTACGCCCTCCTCCTCCCCTCCTCATTACACCCCCCCTCCCCCCCGGCCTTTACCCTTTCCATTTCCTCTCCTCCTCATACTCCTACATCTTCCCTTACCCTCTGCCTCTCCTCCGAGTATCATTCTTCCTTATCTCATTCATTCCCTCTCATCCTCACCCTTCACTCCTTCTCCTAAGTTCTCTCTGTCTCTTAACCACACTACCAGGGCTTGTGTGGCCTTCAATGTTAACAGTGCCTGAAGTTTTATCTGCCTGAACATGTGTGTGTGTGTGTGTGTGTGTGTGTGTGTGTGTGTGTGTGTGTGTGTGTGTGTGTTTAGAGTTTTCTTGGAGGTAAGCAGGTGAATACACAAATGCCGGGATTGTAGGGAGGAGTTGGAGGGTGAGGGGTGAGGGGAGGGGTTGGAGAAGGTGAGGGGAAGAGGGAGGGTTGGGTCCACCTGTAAGTACCTTAAAATCTACCTTAATGGAGACGGGACGTGGAAGGAAGCAGCACCAGAATCTTAAGCAGAGTGTAAGCTGTTCAAATGGATTCTCTAAAGGAGGCGAGTGCTGATGGAGTAATAAACGAGCGGAGGTGTGGTGCCCGGTTCTTCTGTACGGCTAATGAGGTGCCTAAGTGGTGGTGTTTGGCAGGAGGTGAGTGTTGAAGGGGGGGGGGGCAGGAGGAGGTAAGTGTCGGTGGTTGAGGAGGGTGTAGCTGAGGTGAGACTGTGTGGTAGGTGTTACTCAGGTAAATTAAACAATAAGAACCAGAAAACAGTGACCAGGTGTGTTTACATTTACTCCAACTCCAGATATAAACAGTTACATACATACATACATACATACATACATACATACATACATACATACATACATACATACATACATACAGTACATCTACTGTAATTAACCATCACTACGCTAATGGTCGATGAAATTTACCATAAAGAAGAGTTGTGTCTCATCTCAGTTACAAGAGAGACAATGAAGAACATCGACCAAGGAGAAGCGAGAGAGGTTGAGGGTGAGGGGGGGGGGGGAAGAAGATCAGAGAGAGAGACGGTACATACAAGGTGTGAGGAGACAAGACCTATGGCTTTATCAATCCTGGAGAGATATTACCGTAGACTTCTTTTGAAAGGTCTTGATCCCTGGCTCCCCCTCTCGGCTCGGCCCGTGTCATCGTCCTTGTTAACGCCGCCCACAAGTACCTCCCTCTGCTGCTGCTTCTTCCTCGTGATTAAAAGAGAGAAGGTGCTAGCTCTCCTTCCTATACACGTTGGTGTTTTTGGAGTTCACACACTCGGGAATGGGAGTTATTGTGTTGTTCTGAAGAGTGCTGCAAGGTGGGTGTCCTTTGATGTGTATACCTGAGGGTTTTATTGCTGTGTAGGCGAGTGGAAGGAGAATACAAGTGTGTGTGTGTGTGTGTGTGTATGTGTGTGTGTGTGTGACAAGATGAGATTGGTTGAGGTATTGATGGCAACTTCTTGTTCTTTGGGAGGTTCTTTTGCCCATGCCTCTCTCTCTCTCTCTCTCTCTCTCTCTCTCTCGGGTGTCGATAAACATTAAACGTGAAGGAGTTAGAGAGAAGAGAGAAATCCGGTATAGACACATAGAAAAAAGAATCAGACAGACAAACAATGATGGTGTTTGGTTGTGTCTGTAGAGGTGTGGGAGTCGTGTTACTACTGGTGGGGGTGTGTGGGGGTGTGTGGGGGGGGGTCGTATCGGCACAGGTGAGGGCTTGATACCAACGGACATTCACCCTCAGTACCATTCACCTTATCACCCCCACCTCCCCACTTCCCTATCGTTAGTGTGTGTGTTTACGTAAGCTAGTATGAAAAGGGCAATTTGCATACCTTGCCTATTGAACTACGAGAGACTAAGTTACTCCGCGGTCATTAGGAGAAGTAATTACAGGTATATATGGATTGGTCACGAAGGTTCAGATTAATGACAAATCAACACATAGATGTGAATAAAATCATTTAAGGATTATTTTTTTCTGAAACTTTTTATTGAATATGAGAAATGACCTACTTGTATATACTTTTAAATTGTGACTATATAATTACTTTATTTATGTTAGAAAATTTTAATTAAAACCGTTAAACTAAGTGACATTAAACCTTGATGTTCCAAGGTAATAATAATGATAATAATAATAATAATAATAATAATAATAATAATAATAATAATAATAATAATAATGGTAGTTGACGAAGTACCTCTCTTCTCTTTACCTCGCTCCCTAGTCACCACCTCCACTACTACCAACCACCACCATTACCCCCATATCCCCCCCTCCTCCACCACCATTACCCCCATATCCCCCCTCCTTCACCACCACCCACCACCACCTACCCCGTCCTCCACCACCACCACCACCCACCTACCCCTGTCCTCCACCACCATCCACCACCACCACCCACCACCACCCACCCCGTCCTCCACCACCACCACCACCACCCACCACCACCACCCACCCACCACCACCACCACCACCACCACCACCACCACACCACCACCACCACCCACCTACCACCACCTCCCACCCACCACCACACCACCACCACCACCACCACCACCACCACCACCACCACCACCACCACCACCACCACCACCCACCACCACCACCCACCTACCCGTCCTCCACCACCACCACCACCACCACCACCACCACCACCACCACCACCACCCACCACCACCACCCACCTACCCCGTCCTCCACCACCACCATCCATCTCCAGTCTTTCGTATGCAAATGAACGGTTCGTGTATTTTTCTATGTTTTTATTTTATGTAATTATTAGAAGGTTGACAGATTATGTAGATTGAGTGGTGTGTGTGTGTGTGTGTCAGTCAGTCAGTTACTTGAACCAGTTAAGCGACCCAGTCATTGAAGAACACTCAGTGAAGTGGATAGTCGGCCACTCAGTAAAGCAACGTCCAGTCGAATTCAACAGTCTCCAAAGAGGTAGCCAGTCATATCAGCTAGCCAGTCAGATCAAAAGCACTTCAGCCAGTCACTTCAACCAGTCAGTCATCTCCGGGGTACAGTAGATAATGCGGGAAGAAAATTAGAATATATACGTCTCTTAAAGTAAGGATAACTACAGTAAGTTCATGATATTATTATTATTATTATTATTATTATTATTAGTAGTAGTAGTAGTAGTAGTAGTAGTAATAGTGGTAGTAACAGTAGTAGTAGTAGTAACAGTAGTAGTAGTAGTAGTAGTAGTAGTCGTAGTAGTAGTAACAGTAGTAGTAGTAGTAACAGTAGTAGTAGTAGTAGTAGTAGTAGTAACAGTAGTAGTAGTAGTAGTAGTAGTAGTAGTAGTAGTAGTAGTAGTATTTAATTAAGACCTGCTCCTGAAGTCGTCGTCAAGGTGTAAAGTGTCCAGGTTTGTCCTTGTACCTGAACGTGTCATCATTAGCTAATATAATTACCTCCGTCATCACCTCCCATTGTAAATAAATACATCACCAATCATCGTCTTGCTTCTGAAATAACTTATATAATATTATTCCTTGTTAACCTTGACGGGTTTAAATGGCTTCGTCGTTGTTCGTGTTAAGAGACATTTAAATCCCCTCGAGGTCTTCTCCTTTCTGCAGTGGACAAGACGGGTCGCAGGAAACGGTGTGTGATTACAAAGTATGTGTTAAACTTTGACTGATAATTCTTCCGGTTGGGGGCGCAGTTTCATAGTTGGTGTTTTCCATAGCTTTTACCAGTGTTTATTTTTTGGTGAAATTGAGGGAAAGACGAGTGTCGGTGTGTAGCAAGACTTGTTATTGTTTTTACTGGTTTGCTTATCTGGAGAAAATTACCCAGAGTGTTTATATTATGACGGGGATTCCCACGTGAACTCAAAGATAGCACGTGTCTTCCCCACCTTAGTGCTGTTGTGGGCGCCTCTCTCCCTCACGCCTCCACTCAACTCTACCTTCTCTCAGCTTCTAACTTATCCTATAGCCAGTCGACGCTCCTGGACACAAACTCTCCATAATACCTCAGTAAATTATCTGCCTGAAAATTAAATGGACGGCGACTCCGGCAGTGGTGCCAGTGAGTGGAAAGTCTGAAGACACCTACAAACTGGGACATCCGCCGTCGTCAGTGCCGCTCCTCTGCCGCCGCTGCCACCTCCGCTGCCACTGTAGCGGCACCGCTACAAGGGAATTACGAGACTTAGGAGTCCCAGGAATCGTGAGAGTGAAGCGGAGAGTGACAGTGAGTCGGCGTTGACACAGTGGCATCTGAGGCACCCAACAGGCAACACCGTCTGGACGCCGACGTGGGTGATGAACTACTCTTGTTTTATCTCCACCCTCACGCCCTCCCTCATAATGCTTCACCTCACACTCCCTCATTCCCTCCCTCTTTCACTCCCTCACTCCATATAATTTTGCTTTTATTATGATTTTTATGTCTTCAGTGATTTATAACAGGTACATTGAGCTCACCTGCGAGAGAGTTTTAACTTCTGCAGGTAACTCAGTTTCGGCTTATCGAATTGCACATAGAATCTGAGGCATCTTAAAGGAGAACCTGCCAGGCTCTACCCTCCATACACCTTAACTTGTTATTAAGCGAAAGAAGTATTAATGTGTTCACCGGGGAACCTAAAACCCCACTGAGGGAGTGACGCTAGTGGCAGAGTGAATCATGTCATGCCCTCGCCACCCGCCTCACCCTCACAGTGCCCGAGTGAAGCACGTTCTCAGTTGATGACAAATGGTATGTGGGTAAATTTATTTGGTCACAAGGGTGCGGCGCTGGGTCACCGAAGGTCACCTGGGTAAGAATCGAACCAATCGGCACATAGAGCTCCTGGTGTCGTCTCTCGCCCGGTGTAAGACGAGTCAGGTTTGGTGTCATAAACTCATCTTTTATTGCATCCAGCTTCTGTATCTCGTAAATGGGTATTTAAATTGAGAATAAAAGCTGTGAAGAGCGGGTAGTGTGTGTGTGTGTGTGTGATACAGTGGTGGACATCTCGGGTAGCGTCGCCGTAGTGTGCAGGTCGATCCAGCCACTAAAGAGAAGACGTGGGGGTGCAGTAGGCGTCAAACTGTGAGGAAAAAAATAGAATATATGTGTATATTGATCTTGCGTCCATTAATTAACCTTATATTCCTTTCAAGAGTAAGAGCATTGAAGATGGTACGAGGTGACGATAGGGAGGCTGGGCTGGGCTGGGTGTGTGCCGCCCGTCCCCGCCTTCGTTAGTGGGCTTTGACAAGGGCTGTCTAGAGTGTCTTGGAGTGTGGAAAAGGGGAGGCGGAGAGACGAGAATTAACAATATCATTGATTTTTCTCTTTGCGTGTGTGTGTGTGTGTGTCTATGTAAGTTTGTGTACGTGTATATGATTGTGCATGAATATATGTGGATGTCGACAGTGAGGTACATAACGTGTTTAGAATATCTTACTGCAGTTTCTTCTAAGGAAGTGTTGGCGCCACAGGTGTTCCCCCCCTCCCCCCACCCCACCCCACCCCACCCCACCCCCCCACCACCTTGAACAGCACGAGGATGACCTACTCTGAGAGGCTCTTATTTTTTCTTATTTTTGTTTCTCTTTTTTCGTCTCCCTTTCCTTCTTTTGTCTTCTTTTTCACCTTATGTTTCATTCTTTTACACTGTCTTATCCATCATCTATTCTTCCTTCATCTCCTCTTCCTCCTCCTACTCCTTACCTTCTACTCCTACTCCTCCTCTTCCTCCTCCTCCTCCTTCTATCTGTCTATGATGGTGGTGATGATGATAGTCGTAGTGGCGGTGGCAGTGATGATGATGATGATGATGATGATGATGGTGGTGGTGGTGCTGGTGGTCTTGGTGGTGGTATAATAATGATGGTGATAGAGGTAATGATGATGGTGGTGGTGATGGTGCAGGTAGAAGACACTTAAAGTTGGCGGTGGAGTATTTGGCGATCCATTTAGAGGGGGCTTGTGTCCTCCGCTCGAGCAGTATCGACCCCCCTGACAAATGGCGAGGTTGAGAAGGCCCCGAGAGAGAGAGAGAGAGAGAGAGAGAGTTTATGGGACGGGATCATTATGCCACACTCAAGGCTGATGTGGTGAGTGGATGCTGTTTCTCTATGTGTGTGTGTGTGTGATCGCTTGGTTGATGGTAGTGTACGTCTTTGAGCGCCCCCTCTCCTTCTCCTCCTCCCCAGATGGCGTTCATTGGCCCAGGTGTTGATTAATCCAGGTGTTAGTGTGTGTTAATCCACTCTTAATTGATCTTATTGATTAGTCCAGGTAATAGTCTTAAATATTGCAGGTGAAGTATTAATTAGTACAGGTATTGTCTCTCATTAATTCAGGTATTATTTTGATTAATCCAGCTACCCAAGGTCCATCTCGAAGACAAAATCCTAATCCCAAACCATTACATAAATCCTACTGATGACAACCCGGTTAATCCAGAAGGTGTCACCAAGGATTTATGCTAAATGATGTCACATTATCCAAGATTTTGATGACATAACAGTTGTGACGTCGGTGACAGTTATGGTATGAGCCCTGACATCATACCAAAGAAAATATCACCATTACCACCTCATATACACTTCTATACACATTTATACACCTCTGAGTCGAAATATATATAGGAATATATGTTGTTTTGATAATAAGTTAATATAAAAGTGTTCATAGACATAAATGAATAAGTGTTAGGTTATCACTCGTGCGTAAAGGCGCCTGGTATAACTTCCTGTTGATTGGTCAGGTCTAGGCCAATTGAAATGCTCGATATGGTTTGATTTATTCAGACTGATTTAATGAGAGGTGTGTGTGTGCGTGTGTCTGTGTGTGTGTGTGTGACGGCATTTTATTAGTGATTATCTTTATTATTAGCGGTTATCTTAGTTATTAGCGAGTATCTTAGATATTAGCGGTTATCTTAGTTATTAGCGATTATCTTAGATATTAGCGGTTATCTTAGTTATTAGCGATTATCTTAGATATTAGCGGTTATCTTAGTTATTAGCGATTATCTTAGATATTAGCGGTTATCTTAGTGATTAACGGTTATCTTAGATATTAGCGGTTATCTTAGTTATTAGCGATTATCTTAGTTATTAGCGATAATCTTAATTTGGTTGCCATATAATTACGATTAAATATCTTACCATCGTTAATAATTATCTTCATTTCCTTGGTACTATATTTACACTTAAGATCAAATTTTATGATCAATTTTAATATTCTCGTTCCTTTATTTACACGTAAGTTAAAAACAAAATAACAATCAAAATTTATCACCATTTATATCAGTAATTAACAGACACCAAAATTATATAGCTGCAGGTGTTTGTTTACCTGTAATAAGAGATTAAAATAATTTGACTAAGGCAAAAATAACAAAATCACAAAAAAAAAAACATTGTCCTTCCACATGTTTTACCGGGTTAGTAAATTCAGGGAAGTCGTATTATGAAACGACCTGAAAATTCTGAAGTGTAAAAGATAGAAATATAATATATAAATAACTCTGTGTGTGTGTTGAGAAAAAAAAATATGACATTAAAATTTCAAACAAGTGAAATCGAATACGCCATGTTCTTCGAATAGACAAGTAGGTTGAATATTAGAAGCTGGCGTGTTTTTGTTTGTTTTGTTTTTTGCAAGTTGGGGAGGTCAGATTACGGTGGTCGATGTGTAATAATAATAATAATGATGATATAATAATAATTTACGGTTTATTAAAAGAGCTTGGCAGCCAGAAGGCTGAAAATATACAGTTACATATTTGGGGAATGGGTTTCGAATTACAGATAATATACAAGTAACATAAGTGACACAAATAAGATATATAATAACTTAGATGGGGATCAGCTCAAACTACAGTGCATTTCAACATAGTGACAGTGCAAGAAGTACTATTTACTGGGAGTGAATACACTGGTTTATTACAAGTTATTGATAATTTTTACAATGGTTGGGACTGGGCTGTTCTTACAGCGATCAGTTCGTGCACCTATGGGCTGGATGCGGTTGTGGTGTCGAACAGCAATTCTCGGGCTAGGGATCTCAGGTGGTAGTAGGAGCCGGTGTCGAGGATGGTGTAGCTTCTTATCAAATTTGCAGATGAGGTCGTGGTGATGGTCAGTGAGAGTCGAAAGGGTCAGTGTGTTGAGCGCTTCTTGATATGTGGAGTAGGAAGGGGAGAGAATAATCTTGCATGTGTGTGTATGTGTGTGTGGGTGTGTGTGTGGGTGTGTGTGTGTGTGTGTGTGTGTGTGTGTGTATGTATCTATGTATGGGTGTCTGTGTTGTTTCTCCGTATGTCCAACCAGTCTTAACCCCCTCCTCCTCCCACCCCTTAAAGCCAGATACTATTGAAGTAGGTAATCTATTGGTCACCACCGACTCCCGTATCCATCATTCACAAATGCCACCTCATCGTCGAGTTCAGATCACAAAACGCCCGCGAAATGTTTACGTCTGTGTGCTAAGCTTTGGCCACTGACGCGAGCAGGTGTGAAATATGTCACGGTACACGATCGATATTCACGGGGATTATGTTCATTTAATTCGTACAGTGATTAGTAATGTCTGTATGTGACTAGTTAAGGTAGAGTCTCAGTGTAATTATATTGTTATAGGTAGAAAATAAAAGTTTCTATTAAAAGCAGAGTCTTAGTGTAAATCGATGCTAATTTTGTTGTCTCCACCGACGACAAATATTATGTTTTTTAAGGACTTGTATCTGGACTCCTGGTGATAAGCTTTTGGTAATAATGATGAGAACAATACATGTATTTTATCTTTCTCCATGTAGCTCACAGAAGTTGATATATAAATGCGTCATATTTAATAATAATAAAAATAATAATGATAATAATAATAATAATAATAATAATAATAATAATAATAATAATAATACTAATAATACAATAGCAATAATAATAATAATAATAATAATAATAATAATAATAATAATAATAATAATAAAATAGTAGTAATAATTAAAATAAACTGGTAATGTTATTAATAATAATAATAATAATAAAAATAATAATAATAATAATAATAATAATAATAATAATAATTTATATAAAACAAATTAGTTACAATAAAAATAATTACAATAGAATAATATTATGTTGTAACAAGTATCATGATGGTGTATTATAGTGTTAGGTACAGAGAAATACCTGAAGACATTTGTACCCATAATGGTGTTTTATGGCGGGCAATAAGGTACTGACACTATACCCAACTCGAGATATTGTGGTGCCCCTTCGTATGATAATTTTTTTACCTTTCATCCATTAATACAAAGATAAGATAGCGGGAGGACTTTGCTTATACCCCTGTAAGTCTTGCTAGGTGATGTTAATGTTACCTTGTGTGATGTTAATGTTACCTGTGTGATGTTAATGTTACCTTGTGTGATGGTAATGTTACCTTGTGTGATGTTAATGTTACCTGTGTGATGTTAATGTTACCTTGTGTGATGTTAATGTTACCTTGTGTGATGTTAATGTTACCTTGTGTGATGTTAATGTTACCTGTGTGATGTTAATGTTACCTGTGTGATGTTAATGTTACCTGTGTGATGTTAATGTTACCTTGCGTGATGGTACTGTGACCGTTGACGAACACCTGTAATGTTAATGACCTTTGACGAATACCTGTGATATTAGTCACGTGTTAATTTAGCGACCTTTCCCGAAATATCAGTCACTCGTAAGAAGTTGGAAATATTTCAGAAGTTAGAATTATTGGGTACAAGTTTGAGCTGTAATGTTTTTGTGACAATAGTGTAGGTGTGTGTGTGTGTGTGATCATCCTATCATCATCATCATCACATTTCTAAAAGGGTCAGCAGGTTTTAACAGGCTGAAAATCATCCATCAATCAGAGACAAACGATCCCAACAACCTAACCTAACCTAACCTAACCTAACCACCAGACGAAGGTATCAAGATAACGAGAAGAAAAAACCCATAACAGTGAAAAAGTATCAAGACCGCGGAACACTAAAAATATCGAAACATGAAAAAAATTTTAAATAAAAAAAATCGCGCATTGCCTCTCATGGTCGTGTCAGTGAGGGAGGGGAGGAGGTGAAGCCCACAGACATGGTGCCAGGTGGCATTTCCCTCACTTGACTAGAATACTGTACAGTATGTGTGTCAAGACGCAGTTATTGCCACCTTGGTCCTCGACTCTGACAATCCTCCTGAAGAGCTTATATCCGGGTAAGATATAAGAGAGGTCCTTGTTAACCGATAATAATGATGATTGGTTTTTGATTCTTGATTATATGATCTCTCTCTCTCTCTCTCTCTCTCTCTCTCTCTCTCTCTCTCTCTCTCTCTCTCTCTCTCTCTCTCTCTCTCTCCGAAATGTAATGAATTGAGTCGATAACGATTGAAAATTTTTCTAGACTAAAATATCAAAGAACTGAAAATTCATGTTTTTGGCTTAGAAATCAAAGACCAAATTGTCGTAACTGAATGATCAAAAGACCGAAATATCAAACTATTCTGAACAAACCAAGACCAAGACCGAAACTAGAGACCAACAGAAGCGTCACTCTCGTAGGCAAGGGGTAGAGAGGGGGTGGTTTGGTGGTCGACATTTGGCGTGCGTGGTGTTGGTGGCCTCAGAGGTGGTCGGGGAGATTCATGCAGAATTCACAGGTGATGGAGGCGCCCTTTAAGACCATCACCTCTGTCGCGATTTACCTACCTGTGTACCGTCACCTGCTAGAGGGTTCCTGTTACGTGTCGTCACCTGCTAGATGGGCCCTGCTGTGTGTGTGTGGGAGGGGGTTATAGCATTTTGGGGGTATAGATCAACACATACATACATACATACATACATGCATACATACATACATGCATACATACATACACCGGCTCTCTATCCAATATAATGAAATAACAACACATTATGCTGTTTACCAGAGAGGTTGGGTTAAGTTAGTGTTAAATCAGGTTAAATTTGGTTAGGCTAATTTAGCTTAGATTTAACTTGGTTAGGTTAACTTAGTTTTAGTTTGGATTGGTTAGCTTATCTTATGTTCGATTAAGTTAACTTAGGTTCGGCTCAGTTAGGTTAGGTTCGGTTACGTTAGCTTAGCTTTAATTAGGTTAAGTTAGCTTAGGTTAGCTTTGCTTTAATCAGGTTAGGTTAGCTGAAGTTAGCTTATCTTTAATTAGTTTAGGTTAGCTTAAGTTCGACTAGGTTAAGTCCGGCCAAGTTAGATTAGTTTAGCGTTAAGGTTAGGTTAGGTTAGTTTAGCTTAGGTTCGACTAGGTTAAGTCCGGCCAAGTTAGATTAGTTTAGCGTTAAGGTTAGGTTAGGTTAGTTTAGCTTAGGTTCGACTAGGTTAAGTCCGGCCAAGTTAGATTAGTTTAGCGTTAAGGTTAGGTTAGGTTAAATTAGCTTATCTTTAATTAGGTTAGTTTAGCTTAGGTTCGACAAGGTTAAAGCCCGGCCAAGTTAGATTAGTTTAGCTTTAAGGTTAGGTTAGGTTAAATTAGCTCATTAATTAGGTTAGGTTAGTTTAGGTTCGACAAGGTTAAAGCCCGCCAAGCTAAATTAGTTTAGCTTTATGGTGGATAATGTTTTGGTGATGCGGAAAATGTGTATAGAAAGACGGGAGTTACGGTGTAAACACGAGATAAAACTACGACAACACGGCCCCTTCATAATGGTGTGTTGGGGAACCCGGTGAGTGTTGTGTAATCCCTCTTTTCCCGACGACCCACAACACTGATAAAATACCCTGAAATGATATGAAACGTTATGTGTTATTATGTTGAAATTGGTGAAAATAGTTTTGTTTAATTTGTTATTTTGGTTGTGGTGGTGGTGGTGGTGGTGGTGGTGGTGATTTTAATAATAGTGGTGGTGTTAGTAGTAATGGTAGCGGTTGTTGTACAGTAGTAGTAGTGGTGGTGTAGGACTTCAAACAGCGAGCCTTCTTCGACATCAGGATTTTTGATCCCATGGCCGCATGTCACCGTAACTTAGCTCTCGATGCTGCACACAGGAGGAGCGAGAACGACAAGATAAGGGAATATGGGGAGAGAATTCAGAACGTTGGTCAGGGCAGCTTCACTCCTCTAGTGTTCATAACCTCTGGTGGGATGGGACCAAGTGCAAGATGTTTCTACGCCAGACTCGCGGAGGTGATCTCCGAACAGAAGCAGCAGCCCTGAAGTTATGTGACAGCCTGGATGAGATGTCGACTGTCCTTCTCTCTCCTTCGGTCGGCTTTGCTCTGCCTCAGGGGTACGAGAGCTTCGGCCCCAAAGCCGACAACAGCTGCAGATATTGACTATGAGGCAACAGTCACTGAATGCCGCATAGATCTGCGGCTCAATTAACTCAACACAGCTGGGTAGCTTCTTATGTATTAGGATATTTATATTAAGGTAATAAAATGGTGGCGAAGGTGTGGCTATAGGGAGAGGCTGGAGGCCATTTGAAAAAAAAAAGTAGTAGTGGTAGTAGTAGTAGTAGTGGTGGTGGTAGGGATGGTACTTGTAATAATATAATAATAATGGTTGTAGTAGTAATAATAGTAGTTAGGTGAGGGAGGAGGGGGGGGGGAGTAAGCTATCGTGCTAACAAGTAGTTGCACCAAACCACAACACGGATGGTTAATGTCTAATTACCTCGTTTGTCCACCCGACAAGGTTTTTGCACGTACTAATTACCCAGCTAGTTCGGTACTATACAACTGTTGTCTATTGTGTTTTTATTGTTCCTATTTTACGTTCCTAGTAGTTGATGGCTTTATTGATTTTTTGTATTTATGTTTCTGGCTGATCCTCATTGAACATCTTGTCACGCGTTTATCCACGTTGATCGCTAACGTTGACCATCAAAAACCCTCACAGTTCCTCGTTAGACCAATACTCTCTCGGTTTTTTTTCATCATTGAACGCCCAGTCACCATGAACGGCCCAGGGTCGTGTGCTGAACGTCACACATGGGTGGCATTTAAGTCACACGTTCATTGATTTTCTGGTGGTGTTAGACTACACCGTTTGTGTGTGTGTGTGTGTGTGTGTGTGTGTTATGCAGCCCGTGTGTACGTTATATACACCGCCATCTCTATGACTACACACGGGAGGTGGAATGGGGAGGGAGGGAAAGAAGTGATAGGGAGGGAGGGATGGATTGATGGAAGAGGAAGGAGAGAAGGGATGGGGAAAGAGGGAGAGAAAGAGAGTGGTGAAACGGAGAAGGAGAATCAGATGGAATGATAATTGTACAATAACAAGAGGGGAAGAAGAAGAGGAAGAGGGAGGGATGGACTGGGTAGTGGAAAGGGGAAGGGGAAGGGGGGTGGTAAGGGAGGCGAAGGGGGAGAGGAAAGGGAGGAGTGTATATGAATTAAAGAGAAGGAATAATAATCTTTCTAACAGGTGATTTAATATTAATCATTAAATTTTTTTCTCATTACAGGTACGCCAAGAAACCGTCAGGTGCGCAGTTTGTGAAGGTCAGTTGAGAGAAAGAGAGAGAGAGAGAGAGAGAGAGAGAGAGAGAGAGAGAGACGCACTTACAAACTCATAATACATACATACATACATACATACATACACAGGCATTTCCAGGCTAGTACAGTGTCTCTCAATTAACAACGAACACCTGTGAAATCATACCTGTCTCGACTTTACCTGACTATGTATTAAACTCACTGTCTCAACATAATAACAGTGACAACGTGCGTGAACTAAAAGAGGGAGGTTAACTAACTACGTATGTGTAGTCGAGCATAAAAATTCCTGTTTACCTGTGTTTAATAACTGTACCCAAACCCAATTATAGGTGACTGTAACGCTATGTATGACTTGTTAATAGGAGAGATCTTTAATTATGTACACTGGTAGTTGTAATTGTGAATAACTCCAGATAGTGGTAGTTGTTGATGTCAGAAGCTATAGATACTTATAGTTGTTGTTATGACAGGTAACAGATAATTATGTGAGGGCATGCAGGTGTGAGGCAGGCAGGTGAGCTTAAGGGAAGCGTCAACACACGAGCTGGGTATTTCCTAGCGTGGCAGGTATGTCACAGCACAGGTATTTCTCACCTGCACCACCACACGGATTATTACAACACACTTCTCAGTTTCCTTACAGTTACCTGATATTTTAAGAGATGTTTCTATACCACTAAATACACGCTGTGGTGAGTATAACTGCCCGGGAGGAGAGTTAAAGACCACAGGGAATAATTTTAACATATAAGGCCCTAGAACTCTCACTTTATTGCTGGTATTTAGGAAGAACATCGCTTAGAGGTCAGTTGAGGTTCCCGGGAGAGAAGCTGTCAGGGTTTCTAAGGAGGTTTGTGATTATTTAGGATCACTACAGATTGAATTTTAGGTTATAGTGGTTCAGCAAAAGGTTGTTTCTATACCCAGGAGGCATGGCAGTAGGTCAGGCTGGTGTGGTAGGTAATTGACACAAGGTAACCAGTACTCGGGTCGACACAACGGTGACCGTGGAACTAGTTATTAGCTGCGTTTAGTCGCTCTTGATAAATTCACTCAAGCGGGAAGAACACTTTCCCGAAAGGACACGTAATGTGGGTTTTGGGTTGACTAAAGCAGTCTTAAACAGCGCCACCACAGGCAAAAGGCGGGCGAACGGTTTGCTTAGCATAGTGTACATAGGCTGTCTTAGAGAACCAACGTATTATATATACTGTACGTGTTGAAGGTGACTCAATGACACAGGTTGAGCGCCTTGTTGTTGTAGCCTCGAGATTTTATTTTATTTATTTATTTATTTATTTTTTTACGGGGATTAGCCCACCCGGGCACTGATCATTGACCCACATCGGGGCCTGGGGGGCAAAAATGTTATAATAATAATAATAATAATAATAATAATAATAATAATAATAATAATAATAATAATAATAATAATAATAATAATAATAATTACAATAATAATAATAATAATCGTAATAATAATATTAAAGAACCATAAACAAATGCAAAAGTGAACAAAAAAGATCAAAAGTGAGAAACAATATATATTGTGTTGTGTTGTCAGTCGTAAGAAAAACAACTGAGACCCTGCAACTGTGTGTAAATGAGGCAGAAAATCAGATCAGCAACCTGGGACTTGGTCACAATTTTCGTGATGCCATATGGCAGCAGGGTCTTCCATTAGACAACACATTATGCTTCCAATATCTTCTCAGGCGGTAGTACCTCCCTGTTTGGTAGCTGCCTATTATCTATTAAATGTATTTGTAATGTATCATATAGGTAGGAGTCGTAAGGGAGGGGCGGAGAAGGGGAAAAGAGAGAGAGAGAGAGAGAGAGAGAGAGGAGGAGGTTGAAGGTGTTGCATAATACTCGACCGTGTAAGGGTGTGGTGGTGGTAGTGGTGGTGGTGGTGGTGGTGAGGAGGAGGTAGAGGGTGAGGTGGGGTGGGGTTGGATGAGGTGGGGATAAATCTCTAGCATACGGGGGGCGGGGAGGTATGGGTTAAGGGGGCAAAGGAAAGATGAGTTAAAAGCGGGGAGGAGATTAATCTTTTAAGTTTGAAAAAAAAGATTATATACATCATATGTATGTCAGGTTCGTATGAGGTCAGGGATATGAAAGGGGGGGGGGGTGAGGGAAGAGGAGGTGAAGGAGGGGGGATGATCTAGCTGTGGTTGTCATTTCTTGAGTGGTGTGTATGCTTTATTAATGTGTTGGCTGGAGAGAGAGATGATTGACAGAAACAGATAGACTTATAGCTAAAGGAGACAGACAGACAGAGAGACAGAAAAGCAGCAGTAAACATAATTATCTCACCACCGTCTCTCTCTCTCTCTCCCTGTGGTGATACAAGTATAGTCTCTCACCCATATTACCGTTGTCTCACCTGGTCTCTTTACACCTTAACTCACCTCACCTGTCGGGGGCTTCAAATTATCGAAGACTCACGAGAGAAAATAATTCTTAGCTACGGTAAAATCTTATGACAATTTC
Source organism: Homarus americanus (assembly GCF_018991925.1). NCBI lineage: Eukaryota > Metazoa > Arthropoda > Malacostraca > Decapoda > Nephropidae > Homarus > Homarus americanus. The sequence goes on from NW_024752506.1 coordinate 301,757, forward strand.
GACGACTTTCTGAGCTTTGTATTGGTTTAAAGGAGTCGGTAATATATGTTAATGGGAATATGTAACGTGGGAACTTAAGATGAACTGAATTCACTGACACCATTCACACTATTGACTGAAAGGATATTTTTTTTCTTCCTACCATTCTGCTAAAGGAACGTGCGAAGGAACACTAAACGATGAGTGAACTGAAAAGGGATGAATACGCTACCCTTTTTAATTTTCATTTATACGTGTTTATTGAAGAACTTAAAACTACAGCAGTCATGTTGCTCAGGTTCCCGATACAGTAGGAAAAATATTTATATATTTTTTTATTTTTTTATGAATTTTGTAATGTATTTTATCGATTGAGAAAGATGAATTATGTTAATACAGCACACAAGTGAAATACAGTTTAAACTTACGAGAGTCCTGTAAGCAGAAGCGCCTAGACATTACTGTGTGTTTAGGTCGGTTACACTACAAAATCATGGAACATCATCTGAAAATAATCATATGACGTAATAAATAAACGTAGGAAAATTATTATCGATAAATATAAATAAAATACAACTTATCGGTTTATAAAATATACTATTTTTTATGTATTTATTCATTTATTTGATTTTATTTATTTTTTATTTGTTTTAGAATTTGTGTGTTTAGTGTTAACTGAACTGTGACGGATATTCAAGTTTAGGTGGAATAGTTGGCAGCGGTCAACCCAATATAGTCAAGATTGGCCTTCTAACACGTGTACCTGTGATTATAACATCACCTGGGGGACGCTAGGTAAGGTGTTGGCCAGGTGGGTAGGTGTGGGTATTGTCAGGTGGTGTTGGAAATACCAGGTTAGTACATTACACGGTGTGATGTTCAGATGGTGCCTCATAAGGTTGTCAGATGGTGTGATGTGGTGTTGGCAGATGTTGTGAGGTTGTCAGATGGTGTTATGCGGTGTTGTCAGATGGTGTTATGCGGTGTTGTCAGATGGCATTATATTATGTTTCCCGCATGTGTTTTGTCGTGTTAGGGTAAATTGTGTTGTGGTGTATTGTGTTGTCAAAACTTGTGCTAACAATGTGTGTATGGTGTTGTCAAGGCAATGTTGTGACAGCGCTTTGTTTTGTGTAGTCAACATTTGCTGTATCGTAAGGGTTTATTCTGTTGTCAGGGCGTGTGTTGTGTTGTCAGGGCGTGTGTTGTGTTGTCAGGGCGTGTGTTGTGTTGTCAGGGCGTGTGTTGTGTTGTCAGGGCGTGTGTTGTGTTGTTAGGGCGTGTGTTGTGTTGTTAGGGCGTGTTTTGTGTTGTTAGGGCGTGTTGTGTTGTTAAGGCGTGTGTTGTGTTGTTAGGGCGTGTGTTGTGTTGTCAGGGCGTGATGTGTTAGTCAGGGCGTGTTTTATGTTGTTAAGGCGTGTGTTGTGTTGTTAGGGCGTGTGTTGTGTTGTCAGGGCGTGTTGTGTTGTTAGGGTGTGTGTTGTTGCGTGTAGTCAGGGCGTGTTGTTGTTAAGGCTGTTGTTAGGGCGTGTTGTGTTGTCAGTTGGCGTGTGTTGTGTTGTTAGGGCGTGTGTGTTGTGTTGTTAAGGCGTGTGTTGTGTTGTTAGGGCGTGTGTTGTGTTGTTAGGGCGTGTGTTGTGTTGTTTGTGGTGTTGTTAGGGCGTGTGTTGTGTTGTTAGGGCGTGTGTTGTGTTGTTAGGGCGTGTGTTGTGTTGTTAGGGCGTGTGTTGTGTTGTTAGGGCGTGTGTGCTGTTAGGGCGTGTGTTGTGTTGTCAGGGCGTGTGTTGTGTTGTCAGGGCGTGTGTTGTGTTGTCAGGGCGTGTGTTGTGTTGTCAGGGCGTGTTGTGTTGTCAGGGCGTGTGTTGTGTTGTCAGGGCGTGTGTTGTGTTGTTAGGGCGTTGTGTTGTGTTGTCAGGGCGTGTGTTGTTAGGTGTGTTGTGTTGGCGTGTGTTGTCAGGGCGTGTTGTGTTGTTAAGGCGTGTGTTGTGTTGTTAGGCGTGTGTTGTGTTGTTAGGGCGTGTGTTGTGTTGTCAGGGCGTGTTGTGTGTTAGGGCGTGTGTTGTGTGTTAGGGCGTGTGTTCTGTTGTCAGGGCCTGTTGTTAAGGCGTGTGTTGTGTTGTTAGGCGTTGTTGTGTTAGGGCGTTGTTGTTAGGGCGTGTTGTGTTGTTAGGGCGTGTGTTGTGTTGTTAGGGCGTGTGTTGTGTGTTTGTCAGGGCGTGTGTTGTGTTGTTAAGGCGTTGTGTTGTTGTTAGGGCGTGTGTTGTGTTGTTAGGGCGTGTGTTGTGTTGTTAGGGCGTGTTGTGTTGTTAGGGCGTGTTGTGTTGTTAGGGGCGTGTGTTGTGTTGTTAGGGCGTGTGTTGTGTTGTCAGGGTGTGTTGTGTTGTCAGGGCGTGTGTTGTGTTGTTAGGGCGTGTTGTGTTGTTGTGTTGTGTTGTCAGTCAGTGTGTTGTAGGCGTGTGTTGTGTTGTTGTGTTGTGTTGTTAGGGCGTGTGTTGTGTTGTCAGGGCGTGCGTTGTGTTGTCAGGGCGTGTGTTGTTGTGTTGTGTTGTCAGGGCGTGTGTTGTGTTGTTAGGGCGTGTGTTGTGTTGTTAGGGCGTGTGTTGTGTTGTTAGGGCGTTGTGTTGTTAGGGCGTGTTGTGTTGTTGCGTGTTGTTGTTAGGGCGTGTTGTGTTGTTAGGGCGTGTGTTGTGTTGTTAGGGCGTGTGTTGTGTTGTTAGGGCGTGTGTTGTGTTGTTGTGTTGTGTTGGGCGTGTTGTGTTTGTGTTGTGTTGTCAGGGCGTGTGTTGTGTTCTTAGGGCGTGTTTTGTGTTGTTAGGGCGTGTGTTGTGTTGTTAGGGCGAGTGTTGTGTTGTTAGGGCGTGTGTTGTGTTGTTAGAGCATGTTTTGTGTTGTTAGGGCGTGTGTTGTGTTGTTAGGGCGTGTATAGTGTTGTTAGGGCGTGTGTTGTGTTGTTAGGGCGTGTGTTGTGTTGTTAGGGCGTGTGTTGTGTTGTTAGGGCGTGTATAGTGTTGCAAGGACGTGTTTTATGTTACTAGGACGTGTTTGGTGTTGCTAGGGCGTGTTTTGTGTTGCTATGACGCGTATTGTGTTGCTAGGACATGTTTTGTGTTAAAAAAAATGTATTGCGTTAGTAAGCCGTACATTGTGTTGTTAAGACGTGTATTGGGTTGCTAGGACGTATATTGTGTTGTTAAGACGTGTTTTGTGTTGCTAGGACGTGTGTTGTGTCCTGGGATGTAACATACTTCAATGGTGTTGGTAAGGTGACAGTGACGTGTTTTTTGTTACCTTACAGTATGTATACCTCAGTGCCGTCATATGCGACTCGGAGGCCCTTATTACTTCCAGGTGATCACACGGCCAGGTAGAAACACCGTAAACACTCTAATCAAACATATATGATCTGTATAATCGTCCACTTTGTGTATTCTGTCTTTTACGTGTTATCTGATGCGTGTATCTGAGTCTTTATTGGCTGCCGTCTTGGAGAAAACCTGCACTCTGATTGGCCGTCTTCTTATCATTGTCGCTTTTTAAACGTCTCCTCGGCCAGTGGTGTGGCTCAGAAACTTGGAGAACACGCCCACCTTTCCTTCGTCATGTTTCAGAAGAAAAAAGAAAAGAATAATAACATTAGAGATTAGTTTTGGTATTCGAGAGTCAGGTTAGGCAATTGTCGGTGGGGGGATTTGGTTTATTTCTTCACTTCTAGGAGATGCAGTTGGTATTTCTCAGAGATTTCATTTGAGCAAGGACTGCTTTAGTGTGTACGTGTGTGTGTGTGTGTGAGAGAGAGAGAGAGAGAGAGAGAGAGAGAGAGAGAGAGAGAGAGAGAGAGAGAGAGAGATTATTGGTATGATCAATTGGACAGGTGTCAGAATAGACAGGTTGACCACGACAGTGATAAACAAGTAAACAAAATAACGATAGACAGGTGTTCACGGCTACGACAGACAAACGCACACAGTAGCAATAAACAGACAGGTGCAGATAGCGATATACTTACAGACAGCGGCGATAAACAGGTAGACAGCGGCGATAGACAGGTACAGTCAACGGCGATTGACAGATACACACAGCAACGATAGACAGGTACAGTTAGAACCGATAGAGAGTTACAGATAGCGGCGATAGACAGAGACAGCAGCGATAAACAGGTATAGACAACAGCGATAGACAGATGGACAGGGGAGGGAGGGTGCACGGTCACCTGGCATCCGCTGTCGATAAAAATAACTTGTTACTGTCCACCTCCGGCCCAGGTAGTGTGTGTGTGTGTGTGTGTGTGTGTGTGTGTGTGTGTGGCAGTGTTATCAACTTAGTCTCACATCTATCTCTCCCTTTAAGGTCTTATTAAATACACTTCTTGAGGGTTTCTTATTTATTGTCATTAGTCATACTGTTTACGAGGAGATGCTGTTATTTTATTATTATTATTATTATTATTATTGGTAGTAGTAGTAATAGTTGTAGTAGTAGTAATAATAATAATAGTAGTAGTAGTAGTATAGTACGTAGTAGCATTAGTACAGTAGCAATAGTAGTAGTAGTATAATAACAGTAGTAGTAGAAATATCAGTAATAGAAGTAAAAATAGTTGTTTACACTGTGTTGTTATTATTATGCCCAAGTATTTAGTATGACACATGTAGCTCGACGCATCACAGACCTCTTTAGATGTTACAGCCTTTGTTCATGCGGGAAAACCCCCTCCAGAGCCTCGACTGTGTGCTGCTGTACTGTACCTGTGTTGAGAAGAAGGTGGGGAAGCCAACGAACCAGCCAGCCATCTGTGTGTAATAAAATAATAATAATAATAATTAACGGTTTATTGAAAAAGTTCTGCAGCCCGAAGGCTGAAAATAAACATTGGACATAAATGACTTATTACATACATTGGTGGTTTAACAAAAGCCTTCATTAGAGAAAGGTGTGTGTGTGTGTGTGTGTGTGTGTGTTAAGATTATCAAGAGCTATTTTTATTTAATCTATTCTTTTTTTTTACATTTTCTTTCATAATTAACATCACAAATTATGTTATTACTCAACCACATTATTTTTTTATTACCTAATTAAGTTATCTCTTGTCTACCTTATTTATTTTATTTTATTTTTTTTTAGGAATTACTTTTAATTTGGATGTCATTAAAAATTATCGCCTGTACAGCATCAACTGAAAAAAAAGCCTATATTTTGCTCTTATGCTGTACCGTCCTCACTATCTGCAATAACACACCATTATCATCGATATATCTAATTCATTTATACAATTATCATTAACATATACTCCTTGATATTTCACCATTGACCCCTAAAGTGGTAAAAGGCTTCCCTCCTAATAATCACCCTGCATTAACCGCAATAAAATACCTTAAGTGATATTTTATTCTCAGATTTAAATTCCTCCATCAGTATACTTATAATATTGATTAGATAATGTTGGTGATATTATACACAGCCTCACTCTTCACCTCTAACCTAATGTGGAACAAATCGCCACAACCACTTCAAGTTGTTGATGTCTTTACAATGTTCAGGTTCCCCGTCAGGAGTTCTCGGGTGGGTTTTATTGTGTTTATGGTCGGGTCTTTTTCTGTTGTTTCTCGTTTGATTTTTTTTATTTTTCGTTTTTTGTTTTTTTAGATTTTAAGGAATTTTGAGTTTTGTTTTAGGTGTCAAGGGTACTGTATATAGTGTGTTTGGTGGTATGATTAATAGTAGGCCTACTCCGTGTACTACGAATTGATATTACATTACGCCTCCTCTCCCTTCCTCATTTCTCTTTCTCCTCCTCCTCCTCCTCTTCCTCCTTCTTCCTCCTCCTCCTCCTCCTCAACACGGAGACTAAAACCACAAGTAATTTTTTTTTTTTTACACCTACAAACTTCATCATCATCGATATATTATTTAGCGGTGATGGGGAGAAAGTTAACGGGGTGGGGAGGGATAAACGAGTATTTATGAGGAACCTGTTTATGAATGGCTAAACGAAGGTAAAGTTGCTAAGTAAGCGTAAAGTTGCTAAGTTAGTAGTGGGTGGGTGGGTGGTCTGGTTTGGTTCATTTAAAGAGTTAATACAGAGGCTTAGATTAACTTTTGTAACGGTGGTTATGGTGAATTTTAACAACCATGGTTTTTTTATTTTTTTTTTATTTTATATATTTTTAAGTTTCACCTAAAGTACTCTTACAACCTCTATGTCATTCCACCATCAACAAGTACACCGGATAAGTGTACTCAAATATTACAGAGTACACGAAGGGTATACTGTACAATCCTCCACTCAGGTAGGGAATCGAACCCATGACTATATGATTGTTGAGTCAAACCTTCTAACTAATTGTTCCTGTATAATAACAAATAAGAATAATACTGTACTTCTTTATGATATGTTTTATTTGATCATATTACAGACTAAACAACATATATTACATAACCCATTACAGTGTAGACGAATGTAGTGAAGATGTGAGAAATGAGATGTTTAAGCAGACAGGTGAAATAATACGAGACATTTATACGTGTTGTGTTTTATGGAATAATTGTATGTTGATGTAACGTCATGTTGTATGTTGATGTAACGTCATGTTGTATGTTGAGGTAACGTCATGTTGTATGTTGATGTAACGTCATGTTGTATGTTGAGGTAACGTCATGTTGTATGTTGAGGTAACGTCATGTTGTATGTTGAGGTAACGTCATGTTTAACGTCATGTATGTTAGTAACGAATGTAGTGTTGTATGTTGATGTAACGTCATAATGAGATGTTGAGGTAACGTCATGTTGTATGTTGAGTAACGTCATGTTGTATGTTGAGTAACGTCATGTTGTATATTGAGGAGTAACGTCATGTTATACGTCATGTTGTATGTTGAGGTAACGTCATGTTGTATGTTGAGGTAACGTCATGTTGTATGTTTGTATGTTGTATGTTGTAACGTCATGTTGTATGTTGATGTAACGTCATGTTGTATGTTGAGGTAACGTCATGTTGTATGTTGATGTAACGTCATGTTGTATGTTGAGGTAACGTCATGTTGTATGTTGAGGTAACGTCATGTTGTATGTTGAGGTAACGTCATGTTGTATGTTGAGGTAACGTCATGTTGTATGTTGATAATGTTTTTTATGTAGTTTTGGTGTCACTATAAAAACATTGGTCATAGTCTATGTTTATTGGTGACCATATGTACGGCAGGCGTCTCTTGGGAACACCTGTAGTCACTCACCTGTGCTGTTTACCTGTACATTAGTTACCTGGTGATCATGTGTCAACAGTACATATATGTGTCCCAATTATTATTATTATTATCATTATTATTATAGTTATTATTTTTATATTATTAGTATTACAGCATTATTATTATTATTATTATTATTATTATTATTATTATTATTATTATTATTATTAAGTAGAAGATATCAGCCACTTCTGCGTTAATTTATTGGTTACATTGCCCTCAGAGGTTGATGAAAGTGAAAAAATTTTGCATATCACTTTTCTCATTTATTATTCACACCGACGACATTACACGACCAGTGCAGTGTGTAGTGAGTCCCTAGTGTCTTGTGAAAAGTAAAAAGAGTAATTAAATATTAAAGGTGTGTGTGTGTGTGTGTGTGCGTCAGTCATTCGTGAGCAAAGAACGACATTTAAACTATGAATATTAGATTTTGAAAGAGAAATATTAAGCTGGTTTATTTTATACAGGGTTTCATTATTACACGTTTAAAGGTGACTTGACTTAACCTCTCTCTCTCTCTCTCTCTCTCTCTCTCTCTCTCTCTCTCTCTAGTGATAAGAATATAAGGGTATGTTAATATAAGCGGCTGGGAGATTCCTTCATTATGCGGAAGGACGTGTGCTAGGAGAAGGCTAGGTGGTGGAGTCCTTGCTGTGACCTCCTCCTCCTCCTACTCTCTGTCTTCCCTTTTTCTTCCTTCTCTCAATCCTCTTTTTCTTCCTCTCTTACATATTTAATACTCATTCTTCTCTATATCTCCTCTTTATCCTCCTCCTTCTCCACCTCCCTTATACATGAATAGAGATACATATAATAACTAAAGGTAAATGAAGAAATACCCCCTGTAGACGAGGTAGAAATAAAATAATTAGAAGATGATGAAATTGAAAATACACAGATGAAGTATTTGATAGATAAATGAAGTGAGATTAAACGGTAGATGATATAGATAATGGTAGATACATTTGAAGTAGAAAAGAAGTAGATGAAATAGATTATGTAGATGTAGTAGATTTACTTAGTTTTTTTTTAAGATAACTGTGTCATTTTAACGAAGTGGGTGGGTGTGTGTTTGTGTGTATTTGTGGGTTGGTTGCTGGGTAGGTATTTATGTATGTGGGTTTGTGGATGAATGTGGATGTATGTGTATGTATGTGGGTTTATGTGGGTTTGTGGTTGGGTATGAATATGTGGGTAGATGGGTATGGTAGCGTGAGGGTGGATGATGTATGAGATGTGGCAGACTAGACATAAGAGCTTAGATGTATACAGTACGGTAGATTTTCCTCGTTACTGAAAGACGTAGAAATACTCTTAACTGGTCGACTTTCGCTAACCTAAACATAACCTAACCATAACATAACCTAACCATAACATAACCTAACCTAATCATTACACTTACAGAAAATTTTTTTACTTCAACACTTAAAGAAGGTAGAAGCTGATACTGAAGAGAGAGGGAGCCAGCGAAGACCTTGGGGGACGCCCAGGTTGATGACGCCAGATAAGAAGAGGTAGTCTTGGTTAGGTACAATGAAGGTCTTTACTTCTAACAGCAGGAGAATAACTAAAAAGAATAATACATGTGAAGATTATAGATTAGGTTAGATTAGGTTCGGTTTGGTTAGGTTAGGTTTGGATAAGTTAATCTTACGGTGAATATGGCTAAGGTGTTTAATTTTCAGTGATCTCATTAACATTTAGGGTTGGTAATGATAGAGATATTATTACTACAGATACAGTATACGGTCTAGGGATATTCCAAGGGGCCAAATAATGATATATATCGAATGTGTTGGACTTAAGTGTGATTGTTTGAAGTTTGTCCGGCCATTCCGTTGTAGTAAGGTTGACGTTCACTTTATCGAGATCTAGAGCAGCTGAAGTTCGGGTTATCCAAGTCTAGATTTCCTTCTCTCAACCCTCTTTCTCCTCTTCTTGATTTATTTAATACTCATTCTTCTCCTTCTGTTTATCCTCCTCCTCCTCCTCCTCCTCCTTCGTCTTCTCCTCCTTGTCCTGTATACGTCGATAGAGATATATAAAGTAACTCAAGATAGATTAAGAGGTAGACCAGGTAGATATAAGGTAATTAGAGGAATATGATTTAGTTGAAGTTTCAGGTCACACACAGTTTAAGTGGACGTCTCTCACTCTTCTTCTCCAATGTTTTAGTTTTTCTATTTTTCTCTTTATTATTTTGTTTACACATTTACGACGCGGCAAAGGTGTAGATTCCTTTTTCGACATGCAATATAACTCAGAATTTTAATATCAGCATGAAGCCTTATCAGGAATTTAGTTTTTACGTTGGAGCTTGAGATAAACATGCCTCCCTCCCGTCAACAACTGAGCTGACCTATCTCAAAGGTACAATTGTTGTTCTCTCACACCTCCCTAAACACCCCCTCCCCTCCCCCCACAAACACACTACAGTCCCCTCTCTATCACCCCACGACAAACACTGGCCTGAAAACTTACGATAAAAGCCACCAGCCAATCGTAACTTGCCAACGGTTAATACCAAAGGAATTTCACCAATCAGAGGCCATTATTATCATCCCTGCTTTAAAACCTGCCAACCAGAGCCGCTCTTTTACGCTAACAGGAGTGGAATTATTGGTGCTTCGTGTGCTGGTAGTGGTTGAGGGAAGTGCTATCTGGATCTCTTGATAAACACGTGATGTGACTGTGCACGCACACACACACACACACACACACACACACACACACACACACACACACACACACACACACACACACACACACACACACGCCCTCATAACACCATCTGTGAGGGAGTTTCTACACTACGTGTCTGCTGTTCAACACCTCAGCTCACAAGATCTACGTGACCTCCGCTGTAAACATTAATCTGTATGTTCACTGTATGTTCCTTCACCTTTCTCTAATGAAGGCTTTTGTTAAACCACCAATGTATGTAATAAGTCATTTATGTCCAATGTATATTTTCAGCCTTCGGGCTGCAGAACTTTTTCAATAAACCGTTTATTATTATTTATTATTACACACACACACACACACACACACACACACACACACACACACACACACACACACACACACACACACACACACACACAAGAAACTAAATGAAGGGAGGGAGTAAAAGAAGTAAAGTAGCAAGTAGGGTTAGAGAGAGAGAGAGAGAGAGAGAGAGAGAGAGACTGTATCTGCCTTTTGGAAGTCTTTGTCGCCGGACCCAAGAGCATCGCTAAGTGGAGACTGTGATGCTGATAATTATGATTAAATAGAAAAAAAAGTACTCCATGTTTTTGTTGCATTGCCCTGGTACTCAGAATTAATTATCAGGTCTTGCATCTGGAGTACAATTTGTGCAGCTCTACATAATCACAGTTGAAATAACCTGGTTAATGCTGATGGTAATAAACGAACAGTAATAATAATAATGACAATAATAATGATAATGACGATAATAATAATTTTTCCATTCATTTATTTTTTCTCCAACTCTCCTCCACATCTGCAGGGCTAGTGAGATTAACTTGACAATGATAATGATGATAATGATACGAACATTATCAAAAATTATTACGATTTTAACGATTTTTACACAAGTATGAATTTTATTTTGTATCTGGAATGAAAAACTTAGTGAAAAAAGGACACGTTTATTTTTATTTATTTTTTTATTTTCACTGAACGAAACATTACGGATTACAGGGGTTATTGATGTCAGTGTGTAGAAGCTTTTAATTCAGTATACCTTAGTTAGGTTAGGTTAGCTTTAGGTTGAGTTTAGGTTAGATTACGTTTGGTTAGTGTTTGGTTAGGTTATGTTATGGCTATAGGTTACGTTCATTTTGTAGATTAGCGTGAAGTTTAGGTTACGTTAGTTTAGGTTAGCTTAGTTTAGGTTAGTGCTAGGTTAGGTTAGGTTAGGTTAGTGCTAGGTTAGGTTAGGTTAGGTCAATTTTGTTGATATTTTTTTTTGTCCCGTAAATTTTTGTTCTACCCACACTGGTGACGTCACGCTGTGGAAATAAAGACTCGCTCTACAAAGTTCATAATTTTTTAAGTTAAATCACGAGAAAATACGACTTTGTCTCTTATACGTGTTTCTGTCTAACTGTATTTATTTATTTATTTATTTATTTATTTATTTAACTAAGGTTTGGTGTTGTACTCTCCTGTCTATAGTGAGTACGGTGTTTTTTGTTTTGTTTGTTTTCTGTTTTTGTTTTTTGTTTTTTTTATATGGTGTACTGCAGCGAGTGAGTGTGTCGGTGATAAGAGGACCCACAGCTGCAGCCTGGAGGAGGAGGTGGGGGGGAAGGTCCTGTTTTATTCTTTCCTTTTCTCTCCTCTGATCTGTTACTCTCAGAGCCAGGTGTTATAGAACGAGTCTTTCTTTCTCTCTGTTTTTATTCTTTTCCTTTTGTCTACTTTTATCTCTAGCACTCTCCCCTCCCCTCACTCTCCCCTCCCCTCACTCTCCCCTCCCCTCACTCTCCCGTCACCCTCCCCTATGTTTGTGTCTCCCTCACAGTCGTACCCAGTAGGAGGGGAGGGAGAGGAGAGACAGGGAGGAGGTTGACTCGGTTGAACTTTGTGCAGGAGACGTGCCATCTCCCGCGCAGGTAGATATGTTATCACCTGATATAACCGTACTGTTCTCCCCCCCTCCCTCCCCCCTCCTCCCCCCTCCCTTCCCCCCCCTCGCACTCTTTCACCCCCTAACCCTACCTTTACCCTACTTATGATACCCATTCTTCCTCTTACTTGTTAAAGCCAACGTTTTAGCTAATCTCCAGACATTTTTGTTACCATATTTGGTTTAAATTGTTTTTAAATAATGGGGGAATGTGCGAGGCTTACGCCCTAACGGCTGGGGTGATAAGGCGAGTAGTCTTCCTGGTATTGGTGGCGAGGTTCTGGGACCTCTGTCTGAGACCCTCACTCCCGCCGGATTCGCATGTGGGGTCTAGGTTATGATTAACACCTGGTAATCGTGTTCCTAGAACTTGGGGACAACTCGGGAACCACCAGCCAGTTCTGGTGAGTCCTTGAGAGGCCGACCTTGTGTGCTGATGCTGCTGAGTCTCGCTTGACGGTGTCTTATAATATATATATATATATATATATATATATATATATATATATATATATATATATATATATATATATATATATATAATTTTTCAGTAGTACAGGTGAAGATTTTGGTGGATTAGGCTACACGTCTGAGACCAAGACACCTTTCTGCTGAAGGGCGCCAGGTCGACGACGTCTTTGGATTTGGGTCAATTGGTACAGTTACGGCAGCGTTTGTCTCTTGTGTTGTCCTGGTGCTGTGCCTCACCTGCTGACACACACACGCTGTACCTTCTTCTCAAACTATTGTGGTGAAGGAGAGACTGGTGTCACGCCACGGGGCACCTCTACCTTCATATGTCCTTCTGTATGTTCTCTCACTGTCGGTAACGTGGAGAATATTATTTAATATACAAAAATTTCATTGAAATATGAAAATAAAAACAATAAGAATATTATATAAATTTAACAGGCTGATATATGATCATTTAGTCAATTGTTTACTTATGGTGCTGGTAATTAGTGACCCAAAGTTTATGAGTCACTAAACATTTAAACAAAAAGAAACTATTTTGACTCTCCGGGAAAAAAAAATACAGCTGGGAGGAGGAGGAGGAGGAGGTATCCGCTGTTGTTTGCGACGTTAGATAAGATTGTCACTGATAGTCTGGTAAAAAAGGTATTTGTTTCTGTGCGAGACCTGCGATACTGGTGGTGTGATGGTGGTAGTGGTGGTAGTGGTGGTAGTGGTTCTGGTAGTGGTAGTGGTGATGGTAGTGGTGATGGTGGTAGTGATGATGGTACTAGTAGCGGTGGTGGTGGTGGTGGTGGTGATGGTTATGGTGGTGTTAGTGGGGGTGGTTATGGTGGTGTTGATGGTGTTGGTGTGTGTGTCTGCCTGCGTTGAGGGGTGATGTTAGGGCGGGTCAGAGAGGGTGATAGTGGATCTGAGTAGATGCATTGTTATTATTCATGGTGACTCGCCCGGTACTCCAAATACTTAACCCCCCCATGTGTGTATGTGTGTGTCCTTTCGCTCGTGCCGTCGCTCCCACAAAACTCTATTGAGTGATTTACTGCAGATGATGGTACAGTTCCTTGATGGTTAGAACCTCACCTCACTAAACAACCCTCAACATCAGAGAATTGAGTTGTAATTATTATAGTAACTGTAGTAGCGATTGTAGTAGAATTAGTAGTAGACTGTAGTAGCGGAAACATTAATAGTATTAGCAGCAAGGGGCATGCAGTGTAGGAGCCACAGTAATAGTGGCAACAAACCACAGATTCTTGAAGATTCGTCAGTTAATTCCTGTTTTTTCGTAACTTGAGAGAAGCGACTGTATAGTGTCTGCCTAGTTTCGACGCCACTTTGACTATGCTTGTGTCTCACCTTATGTCAGTCAATGATACGTGCTCTGAGATAATATCAAATTACGGGAAGTACGAACGTGAAACATTTAAGGAGAACGTGAAATCATCCACACACGAGAAATCAATCTTCACCTGGAAAGTGTTTGAAGATAAGTTCCTTGAACCCCGAAATGTGTCCATCGTTCTTGCAGTCAGGTTGGTTCCAGGCATCGACCCACTTAAAACATCAAATACGCCTTGTTGTTGACCTATTATTTCCCCTCGTTTATCGTTATTACTCCTCTTTTATTTTTATTGAGCAACATTGTGTCAGAATGTCTCAAGAATATTTAATGAGACAATATATCGCGCGTCACGGCAAGATTAGTTTGGGCGAAGATAAGGAGTATCTGATAAAAAAAACCCACCACGAGAATTCGGTGTGTTCGGGGCACGTTTGCGAATTTAGAGCGCAGGGTGCAGTGATACAGAGCGTTGTACCGCACCACACGCTCACCCCACCTACTCTTCGTCAGCAACTTCGTCCGAATTTTCTTCTGCAGTCAATCCTGCGATCCATCTACCCAAGTGAGCTGTGTTTTAGAGTTCTTGGAGACATGTGTGATGGTGGTGGTTTTCGTAGAGGTCGTCGTCAAGCAGTGTATTTGAAGAGCTTTTTTTGGGGAGGAGTCGTACCCTGTGTAGTTAACAAGTCCGTGTGGCCTTTGTAATCGTTTTATTTTAAGTTTTTTAATTGAGTAGTGATGATATTTTTAGAGGCATTGTGGTTGTTTTTGTTTTATAAGAGGAATAAGGCGGCTTGTGTGTTAGTGTGTCTATTGTTCTGTGGTTATGGAGATGGGATTTGTTTTTCTTTTTATTGTAGGAGAAGGAAGGAGAGTACCGCGTAATGACTGCGTTTCGGAGGGCCGTGTGTTGGTGGTGTGGCGTGAGTGTGTGTTGTGGTGTGGTATGAGAGCGTGGTGGTTGTGTGGCGTGAGTGTGTGTTGGTGGTGTGGCGTGAGTGTGTGGTGGTTGTGTGGTATGAGAGCGTGGTGGTTGTGGTGGGTGGTGGTGTAAGCTGTACAGGATTGTGTATAGTTTATGTATGGTTACGGGAAGCTTAATAGTTGGGTATAGTGATAATATATTTTTGTATCTCCGAGAAGGTGGACATTTCTTGGCAGTTTCAGAGGGGTAGTGGTGATGGGTCGTGTATTTTGAGAGGTCGGGTAGTGCCGGCGGTTTCAGTGACAGCGGTTTCAGTGACAGCGATTTCAGTGGCTGCGGCGATTTCAGTGGCTGCGGCGATTTCAGTGGCAGTAGTTTCAGTGGCTGAGACGATTTCAGTGGCTGCGACAGTTTCAATGGTGGTGTTGAATAGATGGTGGTTATGTAGTATAGTGGTGACGATGGTTTCGGTACCTAAATAAACCGTTTCATTCGGTCAAGTGTGTCAGTCATGTCACTCGGTGGATTTAATCAAAGACAAGGAGCGACTTTGTCATCCTTAAATCCTACAGTACACAAAAGACAGGAGGTGCAGCTGTCCATAGAGAGAGAAGAACCTTGTGTGGTTAAGGTAGACGGATAGATCTTTGTGTGGACAGATACAACAGCAAAATTGCCTTGTGTGTGTGTTAAGGTGGGTTTTGTTTTCCATATCTAGTCCTTGTAAAATGTGTCAGCTTGTTCGTAAGTTGATTTTAATCATTTCTTATTCGTGTGTAATGGCTGCGTTAAGGGGTTATAAGTAGATAAATTACCCTCACGTATATCTGATTATTTATGTAAAGGTTGATGTGTTAAGTCTTTCACAAGTGAGGATATAACGTTGGTGGTGTGTAATACAAACATTCACTCGATCGCCACTGTATATAAACCAGTGCGATATAAAAAAAAATATTGAGACACCATGTAAACTTATTATACAAGTACATAAGTCCCTCTTGTGTATATAAACAAAACGTTTTATAGCGAGAGGAAGTTGGGTGTTGTGTTGGTCTTGTGGTTACAGTCTAGAACCACCAACAGATAGGAGAAACAGCTTATGGACTCGTATGTGTTGTAGAGAGATTGACAAAGAGAAGACAAAGTAGAATGATGGGTTCAATATATAGAAGACACATCCCAGCAGCCATTAAATAGAGAGGATATTGATCTTTGTCATAAACACCAGCACTATTCCTCAGCGCTTACGTTAACAAAGTGTCTGGTGCCATCTGGTTACAAAGAGAACAATGTATTTGGTACAGGTAGAGTCTCATCGTAACTATGCCGCCATTGTGGATGTTAGTTTTGCTGTACCTTATGGCAGCCAGTTTTATGCCTATTTTTTTTTTTCCATTGATGATAAAAATTAAACTTCCTTAACCTTTATTTTTCATATAAAGTTAAACGTGTTGTTCTATAATCTATAATATAACAATCTGGGCCCCGGATCGTGTGTGTGTGTGTGTGTGTGTGTGTGTGTGTGTGTGTGTGTGTGTGTGTGTATAAGCCTTCAGAGGATGTGGTTCGGAATTCTCAGTCCTCCTTACGACGGTTTTAGTACAGTCTCAGTGTAAATGCGACTCCAACATGTTTCCTATAGTATATCCTATCTCAACATATCAAGGAGGAAAAATCCACCTGACGGACTTAACAGAATCTGCCACAGGCCCAGGGTGTGTGTGTGTGTATGTCTTTGTGTGTGTGTGTGCGTGTGAATGAGTGAAATGTTAGTCCTGGCGGTCCTCCCTCCCGTTCACAGTATACCCTGCTGCCAGCCTTGTATATAACCCCCTGTATACCCTGCCTGGTCACTTCTCCCGGCGAGTGACCACATCCTGCATATACCGTCTTTGTGTTGCAAGAGAATTAAATTAAATCATGATTCACTGGTGCGCCGCTGTACAAAGAGTTATGGTCTGTTATTAAGGAGAGTTGTATTAATGCATGAGATATATAGTATAATGGCGGAGCAGAACCTTAATATTCTACGATTCAAATAAAAAAAAATCCCGTCGTAAGAGGATTTCAGAACGGGTCATCGCAGTGGATTTATGATTGTCGTAATCTGACATTATACTTAGATTCTGTCGTAACTTAAATGCGTGGGTTTTTTTTTTTTTTTTTACCCCCAGAGGAAAGCAATTACGGAATAGGTAGTGAAAAGTCGGGGAATTTTCTTTGGAATCTTAAATCATCGTCCCGTAGTAGATGTAACAACTCATCTGATTGGGGTATAAATTTGGCAGCTATTTTACCCGCAATGCTTGTGACGTATCGTAAATCAATCACTTAGATATATTCCTTAAATCCCCAGTAAATGTAAAATACGGATTAACTTACGTAAATTAGCGGATACGGGTTGATGTTTCTCTAACTGTTGCCCTTTAAAAGAATTTGGGGCAGGGGGGAAGACATGAAATTGAGACCCTCGACTGATAGAGCTACAGGAGGTATTTCTCATTGGGTGTAATTAGGGAAGGAGATGTACACTTGGTCCTGTGAGTGGTAATATTATTATTTAATTAACTACAGTGGTGGCGGCGTGTCTAGAGTGTTTTTTGTATATTGCCTACACAGTATCGTAAATGTAATGTGTGTGTGTGTGTGTGTGTGTGTGTGTCAATGTAGCTTATGCAACAGAAAAAATAAATAATGCCTCCTAAGAGACCAAACTGGACTATATTTCTCACCCTGGGATAATTTAATCTGTTGCGTTGTCTAGCGCCCACCTAATCTAACCTAACCTAGCCTGTTACAATAAGTCCAACGCTCACCTAATGGCATCTAACGTATATAGAATTAATAGCAATTTAAAAACACCACCACTAACGCCATGCTATTTGAAATCATAGTATAAATAGAAAACAAATCCGTGATTGACTTATAAAATTAATAATAGCAAGAAAAAACTTTGTTGACTTTTTTTACTCAAAAGGATAAATAACAATTAAAAATAACACGAATAACTTCAATCAAATTAATAACAGTTAAAAAAATAAGTAATCGCGGTGAACGTCTACAAAGTGAATAATAAAATATAAATAAAATGAACTCCATCAAAACCCATGGCGACGACCCGGCAGTCTCTATACATACCGCACTCCTCTAGCATGACTCCATTACTTTTAAATACGTGTATCACCGCATTACCTGTAATTATCATGTATTGTTATGTCTTATTACATCAAAGAGGAGACTTGGGCCTAATGACCTGTGTTTTTTTGTGGTCATTAATCACTGGCCATTAACCACAACAAATTAATCCAATCCAAACTTACCATCATCATTTTTCCACCCAATTTCCTTTCTATTTTCAACTCTCTGTCTGTATGTATGTCACGTTATCACTAAATCTACCCTGGTTCCTAATTGAAGTCGCTATCACGCTGGCTGGCTTTACCATCGAGCTCTTACAAATCCACTATTTCCGTGGACCATCTAATCACATAAACGTCTACAGCTCGATGACCCCCTGCGGCCTGTTGAATCATTTTACTGAATTATATACTTAGCCAATGACAATTAGTATGTTTTCATTTGATTGTTTACTTTGGGCTCCGTGTGGCCTGTTTGCTGGTCGTAGTAGACAGAGGCCATACTAATAGCAAAATAATGTTTACGTGCGAATCTCCCAGTGCTGTGAGATACTCGCCAAGTCTGAGTGGAAAGGGATGCCGTCAAGTAGTGATCTGCCGCCTGTGTTGTTGTGGTGGTTGGAGAATGACAGATATCGGTACGCTCCCTACCTCCCTTCGCCCCTCCCTGTTAATAGTCACCCTGCAACTCCCTACTCCCTAATGCCTGCCTGCCATCTCTTCTACCCCTTAAATACCTGGCAGACTTTCATGGCAGGTAACCTACTGAGTGGCAGACAGACAGGCTCGTTAAGAACCAGGGAGAATTGCACCTGTTCAACCATCTTACCTCATTGTATAGGTAAATAAAACATGTAGGCATGGACAAAGTGTGTGTGTGTGTGTGTGTGTGTGTGTGTGTGTGTAGAGCAACAATATTGTAAGCGCCGGACACTGGTGTGACTGAGCGCTGCCTGGCCTCGTAACACACACACACACACAGTGGCGTAGACGAGACCCCCGCCTGCACTGTGCTGTCACCTACCTTCCTTCAGTCTCTGCCACATAATACTTTATTATGTATATTCTGGATGAAGACTCCCAGCTCGTGTGTCCTGATCTTCATCCCCATAATCGCCGCTGAATCTTCTGAACTAGTAGTGTTAGTACTCCACATTATTTAAAAGTATCTGATTATCTTAACCAACCTACAGTGCATGTTGTCATTAAGTCATTAGATTAAGTACCGTTTATTTAGTGTCTTTGGGTGATATTTTTTATACGATTTTGTTTTAATTGTTTATGTTTTGTTGTTCTGTTTTTGTTTTCTGTGGTAGGCCGTGTTTTAAGTACCTTTCACTGCCAGGGTTCTTAAAACACTCATCACTGTCTTTGAAGAATTAAGCCAATATTTCGTTGAATTTTAATGTGATTTTTTTTATTGTATACAAATCACGTGATCATAACTCGGAAGTAAAGTAAGAGACCAGCGAGACGTTGGTGTGGGTGTGACAGCTGTATAGTGAAGTGTTAAGTGAGATAAGCCCTTATAGCCTCGGTGTCCACGAATCACAAAGAATACTAATTTTTACCATTGTCACCTAAACTCTGGTGTTAATGAGCGACTATCATTAACGTAGAGCCTTAGTGTTATTGCGTATGGTTTTTTTATTTATTTTATATATTTTATTTTTATTTTTTATAGCTTAAATGAGGCACTTAAGGTGGAGGGGGGGGGGAGGGGTCTCAGTTATGAAGGGAATTTCACATATGAACCTTTGGAGAATCCTGATCCAGTGAGGTACTCGTGCTGTCCCAGGTTCGATACTCCACTGAGAGCATGGTGTTTGGCTGGTATCCGGAAGGGCCATATATCACCTGTCCTCTCGATAAAACCCACCTGGTGTGTGTGTGTGTGTGTGTGTGTGTTTGTGCGTGTGTGTGTGTGGACCATCTCAAGGTTAGGCACCCTACCTTATTTCACGTGATGATTAAAAACCCAACCTAACCTAAGCTAATCACCTTTTCTGACCGGACTGATAAAAGTTCTTGACGACGGAGGGACTCTTACTTCCCCTGAGTCAATCATAAGTCCCTTTAAATTTTAATTCATGTTCAACGTATTCGGTTATCTTTCTGACACACACACACACACACACACACACATACACACACACACACACACACACACACACACACACACACACACACACACACACACACACACACACACAGTAACAGAAGAAGAGGAGAGAAAGTAAAATGAGAAAAGTTAAGGAGGAAAATAAAAATAAAAGTTATAAAAGAGAAGAACAGAAGGCGAGAGGAAAGGCATTTGATAACAAGAATTAATTTGAATAGCAGTAAAATATTGTCGTGAATTTATCCGAAAAAAAAATGTATTGTAGTTGTAGAGGTGATGTTAGTAGTAGTTGTAGTAGTAGTAGTAGTTGTGGTAGTAGTAGTAGTAGTAGTAGTATTAGTAGTAGTAATAGTAGTAGTATCAAAAGGCATGATAAAGAATTCTATATGTCTATTTTGTCTCAAGTGCCAAGTGAACGTTTAGGTAGTTTAGGTAGAGTCTTGGTATCATTCTGGTGACATTTTCAGACTAATTAAAAAAATAAAAATTAAGCCAATTAAGCTATTCCCTTATCATCATCCAATTACGATTAAAATTCACCTTAGGAACTTTCTGAGAATCTAGATTTGACTTATTCTTGTAAAAAAAAATCGTAAATAATAAGCATCAGTATCCATATAGACAGAAAAATATATATAATACAAAAATTGCATCAATGTTAAGATAAAATATTATAAAAAAGTTTGAAAAGTTTTATAGATTTTTCTTTACATTTATAATTATGGAGGAGGAAACTATGAGAAGTAATGATATCGTTTTAAGTTACAGACCAACGAGTTTATTACTGCAATTAGTGGTGGTATTTAATTTTTTTTCATAGGATGTAAAATAAGAAGGGAGATAGTACTTAATTATGAAGGTTAGTGACAAATCTCCTCTCGTATTTCCGTTAAGCAGTCTCCTGTAACTATTTATAACCTGTATTAATTAAAACAGGTAAAATGAACCAACCTAACCTAACCTAACCTTACCTTACCTTACCTTACCTTACCTTACCTTACCTTACCTTACCTTACCTTACCTTACCTTACCTTACCTTACCTTACCTAACTTAAGAAGGTAGAATTATACAGTGTATTCTTTGTGTCAAAATATGTTGAGTTACTTTGATGTCCAAAAGTTAAGAATGCCTTAGGATGAAACATATTTAGGAAACTCTCTCTCTCTCTCCCTCCCCATTATAGGAAAACTCTTTGTATGATAGATCGTGATTATGGCTACTATAATCACTGACCATATTAGGTGTTTTATTTCTCTAGTACAATATACCAGACTCAAACCCTTAATATCAAACAGGTTTCCTTCGTCGCTCCACCTTCTATAAACACAAACAATGAATAATAAAAGTATAATTATTTAATAGGAATATATTACTTCGAGTATAATAGACACGTTATACTCAAGTAGATGTTCCTGGCTGGTTTTCCTAGTATGTTTGACAATCGTTGGGGGGGGAAATTACATACCTCTCGGGAAACCACAACCCCCCTCCTCCCCTCCTCCTCCTCCCTCCTCCCCTCCCCCTCCCTCCCCTCCCCATAAAATTTCCCTTGTTGATGTGTACAGTACCCTTGATACCTGTCCAAAGCTAAGGTGTGGTCACAGGTATGCATATTGCCTTCCAAGAACACTTTTACCTGTCTTCACCTGTCGTGTACACCTTGTTTTGACAGTGGGTGACCCTAGGCTGAAAATAATGGTTGACTTCGTTATAACCACGGTTGAATATCTCTCTCTCTCAGGACAGGCAGATGTATAGGGCTGACTGACGCGCCCCAGAATTCTGAAACTACAGTGTACTTGGATTGTGTATGCCGGTGGGGTACTTTCCTGAGCACTCATTAACACACCTGGTACACCTGGAAAGATGATTGGTTATGTGGATTTGAATTGGTTTCATTATAATTTAGATTACAGTAATTGAGTTTTCATTATAATTTATATATATACAGAATATTAATATATATATATTTTTTTTAGTTAATATTTAAGAACAGGTATTTTATTAGCATTCTATACTATTTTACAATGACTTATGGAATTCGTAAATTATAGTTGTTTTTGTCTCGTAATGCACGTGTAAATATTGGAGAGGGGGGGGGGCTTCCATTGGTGATTGTATACGTTTAACTAACATAGGATGAGAGAGAGTGAGAGAGAGAGAGAGAGAGAGAGAGTGTGTGTTATATAAGCATCCCAAATACGATGTAATTTTCTCATTGCATAACTTGGTTCTCTTATTATTTTTGTTATTATTACTACTATTATTATTATTGTTATTTTTATTATTGGTGTAGGTGTTACATATATATTTACGGCTCTGTAATTTTAATATATCGATTCGCCTTGCCAGAGTTAATGTGCTGTCGAAAACGTCATCGTATTCTTAGAGATAACCCTTGTGCCATCGAGGAGCTTCTTGGTTCATTAGCCCCATTTTTTTTTTTTATGGAAGACTCTACGTTGTTTGGTCGACTTTAAAGGAAGAAAAAACAAATAATCTGTCTTAATGGTTTGTTTGTGAAGGATGTAAGTCGATCCATTGTTTTGTTATTTTTTTCGGAAGGGACTTGAAGATTATAGTGTAAGATGCCAAGGGGGCTGACACGGTTTGGCATCCTGTGTCATATGTGTAGGTGGTGAGGGCAAGCGGCGGTGAAGACAAGATGGCGGCAGCTCGAGACGGTGACAACGAGTGTAAGAGAATTTTAATATGACCACTAGAAAAAATATATATATTAAGAGCTCGTTCGCTATTTTTTTTTCTTTTCTCATTACTGGAAATATAATGATGGTACGCAAATTGGTAACTTGAGTTGAAGAATATAGTTAATGCGACGAAAATAACGTTAAAATTACACCTGAGCGTTTGACATTAAGTTGAAAGATATAAGTAAATCCTTAAAATAGCGGCCGAATACGCCGTTTTGGATATGAGTTAAGGGACACACTGAACATAGTACATACAACGAACCTAACTAACCTAACCTAACCAAATCATACATCGGTGATATCTTTAGTGCAGTATTGTCAGGTTACAAAGTTATCTGAGCTGTACAGTGGTCGGCAGGAGAGAGGGACGGAGTAAGCGTGGGAACATATCTTTCGTAAAAATCTTTTGCTGGGATTCCCGGGAAGTGTACACAGTATAAAGTCGCAGTGACCTAACCAAGATCCTGTTTCTCAAGTGACTGATTGACTGACTGACTTAGTTATCCTCTTCATCAATTAACAACTTGCTAACCAGTTATATAGGTGGTTAGCTTGTCACAGTCTCATCATTGGACATTTTTGTTTTTAATTTTAATGGAATCTTTTTTTTTTCTATTCCTTTAACTTTGATTTTCAGAAAGTCTCTCTCTACCTACAGTGATTAAATATCGGTGTAAATTTTAACGCCATTTAATTATAAGTAAGTTAGATAGATATTAGTATTCATACACCCTCGTTATTATAATAGGTTATATTAGTTTACACTGGGATATGTCACAATATAGCTCTGGTAATATGTTCACCAGAGTATTTACACAATATATATCACATATTCACATATACAATACTCTGTTATATAATCAGGGGAGTTAGAATTACATTACATAATTATCCGATCTGGTGTACACAATATTTACCGGACTGTATGGAGATGAAGGTCCGTTATATCGAAATGTCCGTTATAGATGTGAAACCGACCATCTAACGGATTGTATACTGAATAAAGTCCGTTAAATGGAGGTTTCACTGTATCTAATATGTGATTTAATATTTTTGTTCTTATAAATTTTAATTATTTTTTCTTCTCTTCTTCTTCCTTCGTTTCCCTTATTTCCTCTTTTATCTTTGTATCTTCCTCTTCCTGCCTTTATCATCTCGTTTCATCTGTTCCTTTGATATCCTTCTTCATATATTCTATCTATTATTTTACTTAGTTATTTTACCTTTATTTTTATTTTCCTTTTGTTTTTCCCTTTCTCCTTTCCTTTACTCTTTTACTACACTCTCCTTTAACCCTCTCACTCCTCCTCCTCCTCCTCCTCCTCCTCCTCCTCTTCCTCTTCCTCCTCCTCCTCCTCCTCCTCCTCCTCCTCCTCCTCCTCCTCCTCCTCCTCCTCCTCCTCCTCTTGGACGCTTGGCTAATATACATAATTAATAACATTCCAGAACAGAGTAATAACGTTATTTTTTGTCTTACCTGAGTTAATAACGAGGTAGTACCCGAGTCGCCCCAGGAGTTATGGTTTAGTGTGTGTGTTGTGGATTTTTGGAGGTTGTAGTATGTTGTAGGTTTTGGAGGCGTCTTGGAGGTTGTGATTGATTTAGGTTTTGGAGGCGTCTTGATTGATTTTTGGAGGCGTCTTTGTGATTGATTTAGGTTTTTGTTTGATTTAGGTTTTGGAGGCGTCTTGGAGGTTGTAGTATGTTGTAGGTTTTGGAGGCGTCTTGGAGATTGTGATTGATTTATGTTTTGGAGGCGTCGTGGAGGTTGTTATTAATTTAGGTTTTGGAGGCGTCTTGGAGGTTGTAGTATGTTGTAGGTTTTGGAGGCGTCTTGGAGGCTGTGATTGATTTAGGTTTTGGAGGCGTCTTGGAGGCTGTGAGGTTTTGGAGGCAATATTTTTGGGGGAAGGTTGTAACGATCTCCCTCTTGGATGATGTGACCTACTATCTTATTCAGCGCCACAATCTTACCCACACTCACAATCTTACCCACACCCACACTCTTACCCACACCCACACTCTTACCCATGCCCAGGTCACGCCATGGGTCACTAACGCCAACCAATAATAATGACAGATACGAGTTCCTTCCGCTGGTCTAAATTGCTTGCACACTTATCCATTGACTCTTCCTTTCCTGATCAACAAACTTACACTCACCGTCTATATATATTTATGCATCCATCGTGTATTACCCCCCCCACCCCCCACCCTCCCTTCCCCGCGGCAGCACAGGAAGTGTAGACTCATGCTTCAAGACTCCGAGTATTTTACGTCGGACAGAGGGTTTGGCATGTGGCTGTGAATCACGTTGGTGTGGGATTTGGTGTATTATGGTGTAATCTCAATTGGAAAGTGTGTGTGTGTGTGTGTGTGTGTGTGTGTGTGTGTGTAAAAATCTTTCTATATGTCGTAATTATTATTTAAAGGTTTACATGTGAAATTTCATAATGACAATTAAAATCTGTACGTTTCTGTGTGAAATTTATCATGACGTAATCAAAATGAGAAAGTGGTTAACATTGGTACAATAATTAGGTATAGTGTACAGGTGCATTCACAGGTGTGTCAATATTACTGCAACTTTTGTTAGTTTTTTTTACGGTTAGAAAGACAAGTTGCTTAATGATAGATTAAGGATACGTCCATCTTAACCGGTTTGTACACTCATGCCCAGAGTCGCTGACCAAACTAGGAATTAGTGTACGTGTCCGAATGTGACGTCATGTAAGTTGGGTGTGACGTGGCTCAAGGTTGCATACATGTGCTGGTGCAAGGTGTTGAGGACTGCTGGGAGCTGTTGCAACAGGAAGTCTTATAGGATGGAGTACCTTTCACTTAGAATTTCCTGGTGTCGGTGAGCGGGATGAGGAGGAGTAGTGGGGGGTTGGAGGGGGGAGGGGGATGATGGTGCAGGAGAGACCCGGGTATTTACTGAGTTGGTCAGGATCTCCGAGAATGAAGCAAGCCACGGACCATCACCGCCACGTACCTTCGACCTACCAGGAACTCTTTTGAACAATCGCCCCAACAGTGAAAGCTTTTGCTGGGGGTCTAGTGCAAGGTTGTGTGTGTGTGTGTGTGTGTGTGCGTGTGTGTGTGTGTGTAATAATAATAAATAATTAACAGTTTATTGAAAAAGTTCTGCAGCCCGAAGACTTATTACATACATTGGTGATGTGTGTGCAACAGTAATTAGTAAATGGGTTGTTATTATTACATCCATTCCTTCGCTCTTCCCTCCTTCCCTCGCTCAATATTTTTCCTTCCTCAGTCCTCCCATCCCTCCCTCTCCCTTTCCTTCCCTCCATCACTAAGGTTGAGCAGGAGCCATGAGTCAGCCTTGACCTTAAGACCTTTGTCAAGTCTTCACCATGTTCTTGTCACACACACACACACACACACACACACACACACACACACACACACACACACACACACACACACACACATACCAGTTTGCGGTTTTATTTGTACAAGATAAATAATGTCTAGCGTTGTGCGTCACTGTCTTTGTCTTCCCAGAATAAGGACACCCCAGTCCCCCCTGTCCCCCCCCCTGTCCCCCCCCTGTCCCCCCTGTTCCCCCTGTTCTCCCCCCCCCCCCCTCAAACTGTATCCACTCATGGTTGGTAAAAATTGATGAAAATTTATGTTTCTTTGTTTTTGTTTGGTTTTATTAGGTTTAGTGTTGGTGTTAGTGATTTTGTTTGTTTGTTTTTGTTTGGCGTGGGTGTAGTGTTTTTGTGTGTTTTTGCTGTGTTGGTAATAACGTCATTAGCATTAGTAAATTACCAGGATTATTATTATTATTATTATTTTTAAGTAAATAGAAATAAAAAAAATAAACTTTGTATCCATCAACTCATCTTAACAAAATACTACTTCTGTATTAAGTACTTCATGTCGTTTAGTTATTACAGAAACAGACACGGATACATATTTCAGGGTTACAGCCATACACAAACATTGTACAGATAGATAGATAGATAGATAGATAAGTGGTGCGTGGCTAGAAAGATAGATAGATAAATAGATAGATCATACTGATTCAGCATGTTCATACAGAGTTCAGGTATACAATGTACGTAGACAGTGTAGGTATACAATGTACGTAGACAGTGTAGGTATCAGTTTGCATTATGTTACTTCTTCATCTTCTTGACGGTGAAGCGTTAATTTCAGTTACATTTAACATCTTTATTCTTTTTTCTTTTCTTTCTTCCTTCCTCCCTTTCTTGTTGCTGTTGTTGTTGTTCTTCTTCTTCTTCTTTCCTTCATATTTCTTCTTCTTCTTCTTCTTCTTCTTCTTCTTCTTTCCTTCATCTTCTTCTCCATCTTTCTTCTTCTTCTTCTTTTCTTCTTTCATCTTTCTTCTTCTTCTTTGACTTCTTTTTCGTCTCTTTCTTCCTACTAACCACAGTTAAACATTATTCAATCATCAAGCACCACTACCACCACCACTACCACCACCACTACCACCACCACTACCACTACCACACCTCTTTCTACGAACACTACATACGAACCAACCAACCAACCTGTCTTGCATATAAATTAAATCATTCTTGCTATTTTTTTTCGTTTTTTTTCAGTAATTCCGAGGTCATTTTTGCTACTAAGCTTTTGCTCCTCTTGCTGTCATCGAGTACCACTTAACTGAGGATTGTAAGCTTTATTTAAGGGCATCCAACTGAGAACTGTAAGCTTTCTTGTAGGGTATTCGACTGAGGATTTGCTAAGCCTTATATTCCGTCTTTAACTCTAGGAATAGTAATTTTCCAGGAAGGGGACAATCACGTGTGTTTCTCAATCCAGTTTCTGCTGCTTATATTCTGATGAAATCGGAAATGCATATTGCCCATTGAAATTGTTATCGGAATTATTGTTCAGTATATCAAGGACTTAACTTCCTGCAGGACGTTAACTATCAGCAGGATATACTAGGATAAGCTGTTGGCGCCTGTGTTTAATGGCCCTCTGGTTTGTTTCCCGGTGCTGTCAAAGATTTTCAATTTTTTTATTTATTTATTTTTTATTTTAACCTGGTAGACTTTTAGTTCTATTCTTCCTGCCTGGGTGTGGACAGTGCATAACAGTTGTGGTGTAAATTGCCATGTGTTATGATCCCAGCTTAAAGTGACTGTCAGTAATAATTTCGAGCACCTTAGTATTGTGTGTGTGTTAAGAATATTACCGCCAGTACACACAGTGGTTACGAGTGTAGGAGTAAAACATTTCCTTGTTTAGAAAATAGTTCAACGATATATTTTGTTTTAAGATTTATAACCAGTTTTCTTTACACATCATACAGTTGTTGGCATTATATATTTACAGTTCGTTATATAGATTACTGCAGAAGTAAACTTTATATCCACCATAAACAGTAGTGGTTCAAGTGTACTGTCCTGTGGAACACCTGACAAAATAGACGAGGATTTTAAGTTAATCTTCATGAAGGGAAACATTGTTCTTCTCTTCCGTTATAATTACTCTATACATTTTACATTAGCTAAGACTCTACAGGTGTGGCATAAGGAAAAAAACCCAGATGAGTAATGAATTATTATAAGCCTTTTTTATAACTATGGTTTGAGCGTAAACGGGATATCGGGAAGGAGTTCGGGAGGAAAATTCTTAAGGTGGATGAGTCAGTCAGTTAATTAAGAAATTCGACCATATAACTAACTAACTCAACCTGAAAAGTACTAAGCATGTTTCATTAAGGATATGTTGAAATTTTTTGCTAGAATATTTTAGTTTTCTTTCTATAGTTTGTCTTCTTTGTCATCTTGTTCTGTGACTGATAAACTGCAAGGGAGAATTTGTCCTCACTTAACTCTTAGCCAACACACCAAGGGCTCTACACTGCATCCTCGAATACGTTTCCATACACCCTTACCTTATCAATCTCCACCTTATTATTATCAACATTATCTATCTCTGAGTATCTGTGTTTAGGCTGAATATATTTTTAATAATTATGATTTGAATAACGTGTGTGTGTGTGTGTGTGTGTGTTTTTCCTCATGATTTCGGCCACCTTGCGTCATAATAGAAAATAGCTTGCAAGAATGACCATGTGATAACTATTGCCATTTTCAGTGTGTCGTAGTTTGCCAGAATAGTCATGTAAGAAACTATTGTCATTTAAAGTTTATTGTGGAGTGAGTTTTGGTGAGGAGGGGTGAGTGAGGGAGGGGGGTGTGAGTGAGGGAGGGGGACGGGCGCCTGTTACTGCTGACATTAATGATAATCTTTGCCAGTAAATGTTTGAAGGTTATTTCTGATAGAAAGTGTGTTGAATAAAACTAGTGACCTGTGTGTCTGTCTGTCTGTCTGTCTGTCTGTCTGTAATGAGGTTATTTCAATTTTCATGTTGTGTTTAAATATGTTTGTGTACATATCGTGTGTTCCTAAAAAAAAAAATCACCCGTATGTGCATATATATATATATACGATACATACAGGTATTCGAAGGTATCCATGTGAACTCATCCTTCAACCGTATACGTATATCAACACCTCGGTGATATGGCCGCCCCACACGTAAGCAAGACACTACTGAGACGAACTGGGAATTGAGCTGAGTGGCGGCCAGGTAACACGAGGACCACCTGGTGTCGTCCTCGAGTTACTAGGTCACTGTCACCTCCCTCCCCCCCTGGCCTCGTCACTGCCCCCCTCCCCCTGGCCTCGTCACTGTCACCACCCCCCCTCGCCTCACATTCACCTAAGTCTCACCGTTTCACTTCTGTTTCCCGGAGCTGTGGACAAATACAACACAGGTAGTTCAGGTCGTCGTGAAATTTCAAAATCATTCGTACTGTCAGTTTTGTGTCGTTGTTGAAGTTAGTTTATCAAAAGAGTTCTCGTGGAGTTAGTAAGAGGAGGAGTGAGGGGAGAGGCGGGGAGGAAGTATGTTTGTTCGAACCTTTCAGAATCCGTCTTTGTGTCGTGAGCCACTTAAGATACGTTCTGACATTTCTAGTAAGGAGAAAAAAAAATTGACATTGGAACCTTTGAGAGTGGAGCACCTCGCCTGCATGAGACCTGATTCGCTATGATTTTCTGGGTGACAATTTTCTCCTGATTGGTATTGAGAACACAGTTATAAGTTTAAATCGAGTCTGTGTGTAATTTTGATGCCATTTTTCACGTTCCTTTTTGTGTTCTAGTTGTAAGTGAACTAGTTAGATACATTTAGTTAACAGGAAAATTTAACATATGAATCTCCTTTTAGTAATAGGTATCCTAGGCTGTGAATTATAAGGTTGCAAGGTTAACTTTTCATCATAATTGGAGATGTAAAAACGACCATGACTTAAACATTTTAAAAAAAAATCACCTTCACAATGACATCAGAGTCAGTTTAATGAAGAAAGTTAATGTAGGATTTTTTTTTTTACTGTGAATTCTGGATCATGGCTGCCTCGGCTCCCTGACCGTCCTGTGCATTTAAAAATTCCTATAATAAAATTCTTTCTTACTGAAGATGTAAGAAGATAATAATAATAATAATAATAATAATAATAATAATAATAATAATCCCTCTCGTCCGGTCATCTCCCCCCCCCTAACACTCCCTCTCGCCCGGTCACCCCCCCTCTAACACTCCCTCTCGCCCTCCTCCCTCTCGCCCTCCCTCCTCTCTAACATTCCTCGCCCGGTCATCCCCCCCCCAACACTCCTCTTGCTCATTCTCCCTTCCTCTCTCTGCCTCCTCTCGTCCAGTCATCCCCTCCCCTCTCTAACACTCCCCTCTCGCCCTGTCATCCTCCCCTCCCTCTCTGCCTCCCTCTCCTTGGGCATCTCCCCCCCTCCTCTCTGCATATTCTCCTTCCCTCTCCTCCTTCTTGGTCATCCTCCCCCCCCAACCTCCCTCTGGCCCAGGCATCTCCCCCCTAACACTCCCTCTCCTTGGTCATCCTCTCCCCCCCAACACTCCCTCTCCTTGGTCATCCTCCCCCCCAACCTCCCTCTCGCCCTGGCATCTCCCCCCTCTCTAACCTCCCCCTCTCCTTGGCACCCCCCCAACCTCCCTCTCCTTGGTCATCCTCTCCCCAACACTCCCTCTCCTTGGTCATCCTCCCCAACCTCCCCTCTCGCCCTGGCATCTCCCCCTCTCTAACACTCCCTCTCCTTGGTCATCCTCTCCCCCCCAACACTCCCTCTCCTTGTCATCCTCCCCCCCAACACTCCCTCTCGCCATGGCATCTCCCCTCTCTAACCCCTCCTCCGGGCATCCCCCCCAACCTCCCTCTCCCGGTCATCTCCTCTCTAGTACTCACTGCGCTCCTGTGTTGACCGTCAGGTGTATTCCGGCCACAACACCGAAGGAACATTCCGGATGCGATAATGGCTTGAAAAAATCACTTGTCTCTCAGAAAATGTGATCCTGCTGCTGCCTGTGTCAGGTACGGTGGCGGGTACAGTCCTGATAAGGTTTTCTCGTTTGAAGTTTGAGTCGTCATATTACGTAAGAATTTTCTGAAGACATCCAATCATTGTTGATGGTGAAACAGCTCTCGTCAGTCCTGGAACACAAACACGACGAAATCTTAACATCTTAGACGAAAAATGCGGTGTTTATGATGAGTTGTTGACGTCAAGATCAACAAGGTTGGTAGCACCAGAGGCAGCCAGTGCTGTTGACAATATCTCGGCAGGAAAGCAGATAATTCCGATTTCCTCTTAGCGAGTCGTATGAGTTATAAATTTACCCTCCGTTAAGAGCAGCGTATATATTGTGTTTAAAATGTAAAGTAAAAATTTAGTGTTGTTCGTGACAAACAGATACGTAGTTGTTGTTGAGGCGACGGGGCCGGGGAGGATGAGTGAGTGCGTCATACGGGTACACCTACCTTGGGGTACAGCAAGGAAGGTGTGCGGGTCGTACTTGGATAGTCTCTCGTCAGGTGTTTCCGGGAGTATCTCAGGTGTGGCCAGGTGACAATAGGTATTTCTTCGTACCTTTTTCAGGCCGTGAAAGAGCGCCAGTGCAGGCAATAAGTGGAAAGAACATTCATCAGACGTATCTTTGACAAGTGTGATTGCGCAGTGAAACGAGATTGCGCCAGGTTCTGTGTTTTTTAGTAGTGGCGTTTTTTATGCTAGACGCCTTTATGAAGTGATTACAATGAAATTTCGTGTTGCGAGAATAACCGCTTAGTGAGAAAGAGAGTTTGATAAGCTCCTGCGTCTATCATGTCAGTGGTGACTATCAGAAAGTGCTGCCATTTCCCGCCAATGGTGGCGATAGTCTGAGCAGCCAGATTCTCAGAAGCAGGTGCACCACCTAATGTCCACACTCGTCCTCCTGTCAGCTGCAATAGTTTATCTTTAAGAGGAAAGATTGTGTAATAAGAGTGAGATGGCGACCACAAGGGGTAATTAGCCTCCGAGGGTTAGGTTAGGTTAGGCTAGGTCGCCTTCACTAACAGTGTTCACCTAACAAATACTTCACTCAGACCCTCGCCAGCAGTGTATGTGAAAGGTCTCTCCTGAACTACTTGGTCAGCCTCGCTGGTTCCCTCGAAAATCCCGAATTATCGGAAAGGCCTCTCAGCCACCCTGGGTACTGTAGATGAGGGAGGAGAAGGCGTAGTTTGCTGCCGTCCATTAAAAGATAACATGGTGGTAAGGTATCGGCGTACGGCTTAATCTTGACGGTTTTTAAATGAGACGCAAAAGACACGAGGCGGCAGCCCGGGACCTGTTATCAATCTGCCCCAACTCCGACACTTCCAAGAGTCACCCGCTTCCCGTAACTTAACTTATACGTTTGCACGGCACTCATGGGTGCTTGATCGCTCACCCTGATGTTTGTTGCCAACGAGACGACTTGCAGCATGTAAATTAATCTATCATTGACTTGAAAGTCACATTGCCAAAGCTGCAAGAAAAATTTTCAGGCTTGATGTCACGTACTGTAGGTGGAGGTGACGGTGTTGACAGGAGGAAGACTTGGACTACAGACAGTGAAGGAGTGTGAGGGAGGGAAGTGTGTGTTGTGGGGGAGAGAGGGAGGGAGGAAGGTGTGTGTTGAGGGAGAGAGAGGGAGGCAGGGAGGTGTGTGTTGAGGGAGAGAGAGGGAGGGAGGGAGGTGGGTGTTGAGGGAGAGAGAGGGAGGGAGGTGTTGAGGGAGGGGAGGTGGGTGTTGGGGGAGAGAGAGGGAGGGAGGTGTATGTTGAGGGAGAGAGAGGGAGGGAGGGGGAGGAGGGAGGGTGTGTTGAGGAGAGGGAGGGAGGGGAGGAGGTGGGTGGGGGAGAGGGAGGAGGTGTGTGTTGAGGGAGAGAGGGAGGCAGGGAGGTGTGTGTTGAGGGAGGGAGAGGTGTGTTGAGAGAGAGAGGAGGTGTGTGTTGGGGGAGAGAGTGAGGAGGGGGAGGTGTGTGTTGGGGAGAGAGGGGAGAGGTGTGTGTGAGAGAGGGAGGGAGGTGTGTGTTGAGGAAGAGGGAGGTGTGTGTGGGAGAGAGAGAGAGGGAGGGAGGTGTGTGTGAGAGAGAGAGAAGGAGGGAGGTGTGTGTTAAGGGAGAGAGAGAGAGGGAGGGAGGTGTGTGTTAATGGAGAGAGAGGGATGGAGGTGTGTGTTGAGGAAGAGAGAGGAGAGAGAGAGGGAGAGAGAGGGAAGTGTGTGTTGTGGGGGTTATGAACAATAAGGGACAGTAGCCATAAGTATAATATGTGTAATGAGATAGAAAACATGAGAGTGTATGAAGCAAAATACAGAAAGATGAAGATGCTGTCAGTACATACAGTCTATATCGATGCTGTCACTACTTACATCACCAACACCCTCGTAAAACTATACCACAGTCTAATTTTACTGTAATTTATGTATATTTTACCTGGGATCTTATAACGTAATGGTAACGAATTATAGGAAGCATCGGCAATAACGTTTTAATGAATACCAGGAAAATTTTGCTTGGCCATTAGTAGTTTAGTGTGTGTGTTGCGTTGAGGTCGACCTTGAGACTAAGCAAACATGAGAAGCAGGAGCACTGTGAACACCTTCAGTCATAAGCACCTGGTCTTGGTCTTGAGATAAGTAATATCAGCCTGCTGTACAAATCAGGGATCCTAAGATAGTAGAGAGGGAGAGAGGGAGGAAGGGAGAGAGAAAGAGGGGAAGAGAGAGAGAGAGAGAGAGAGGGAGAGAAAGGGAAAGACAGAGAGAGAGAGAGAGATTAAGATCAATTCCGCTTTGCATTTACAGTACGACCTCTGTTGACCTTGACGATGGTGGAGAGTGTTACCGAGCACCCGTTGACCTCGCTGGTAGCCCCACCCTACCCTACCCCTTCCCCACCCACCCACCCACCCACCACCCGCGGCCTCCACTCTGGTCAGGGACAAGATAACTGTCTGCATCACCACTGACTGTAACATCCTACTCCTGGGCTGTGACAGTCATTCCTGAGTGCTGGGCTGACTGTTATTCACTCACAAACTTTAAAGCTTGAAATATGTTACGTTGTGTAGGCTAATTAATATCTTGTGGCAACTTAAAAATAGAAATATATTATTATTGTTTTTCTGTTGATGATCTTAGTAACAGAAAGTGTCGTTAATAATGTGTTATTATTATTATTATTATTATTATTATTACTTATTATCATCATCATCATCATTCACAATCAACTGTAAATTGTATTCAATATCATCTACTAACAACTAAAATGTCGTTTACACTCACGTAACGATTTAGTTCTGAACGTTGGAAATAATCTATGGTGAAATGAGTGAGTTAGGTTGAGTAGAATGAGTTAGAATGCGAATAGGATGAGGTTGAGAGGTGGAGAGTGAGTGAAGGAGGATGGGTGTCACTGTGTTGGAGGAGGAGGAGGGGGGGAGGACAGTTGAACATTACCGAGAGAGTTGATTTGGGAATTTCCGATGTGTAGTGCAACTCTGGGTTTTGTGCCTTTATGTTTGTTCTGGTTGGAAGCTTAAACAGGGGTGAGGGGGGAGGGGGTGAGGGGGAGGGGTGGGGTGAGGGTACAATCACTTGTGTTATCTTATCTTTTCATCGTCTTCTTTCTCTTATTGATAGATACTGCGTAAGCTTCGAAGAAATGGTCGCGTGTTGCCCCCTGCGAGTATAGGACAAAATGTCCCCCGGACAAAATCCCTCCCCGGACAAAAGCCCCCTAGGGCAAATTATAATAAGAATTTTTTTGAATAATTATTATTCTTCATTATTTACAGTTTATGAACACTTCTCTGGCATATAAAATATAAGACTACAATTCCTAACCTAACCTATTTTGCAATTTAACTGGGGTTTTTTATCTGGACCCCGTTGTCCCCAGCCCCCTCTCCCTCTCCACCCATCTGGGGCAAACGTAGCCAAGGAGAGCTGATTTGATTTGACTTAAATAATATAAAAAAAGACACAAGTTATTGAATTTCACTCGAGTGTTTTGCCTGTGTGAACTGCTGCAGTATGTAGGTCACGATAAAAGGTCAAGTCACCAGTTCGTGTTTCGATCGGTGCCACATCAGCAGAGAGGTTTGATTTTTTGTTGTTGTTGATTTAATTCTGTTAATGGGGTCATAAATTGGGTGGAGTCGGGGTTGTGATGGGGGAAGGAAAGAGGGTGGTAGGCCAGTGCGTAAATTCCGTAAGTAAGTACAGGATTACTGAAGGTTTAGCTGTAGCCTGGAACGTCCGACGACAAACCACTTGTGATTCATGGTGCTGCTGTTGGGTATTTCCTGACAGGCTGGCGCAACTCTCTTACCTCAAATTTCGCTCAATTGTCGATTAAATGTCACCGTGCGAAATTTGTATTTATTGTGTATATAGTCAGAATTAGTTGATGGCGTGGGTATATGTGTGTATATATTAAGCGCTGTAATGTGGTGATTAACGAGACAAGCGATGTTGAATGTAAAAATCAAAGGCAAACAGCACAACAACAAAATTCAGAGCAATGAAATGTGATAGTGATCCCCCCCACCAAGGTCGCCGCCTCACCAAGAAAACGGGCGTCGTGGACAGTCAGGCTCTTGCACCACCTGGCTCTGGTATTTCCCGCCGGGCTGATGCAAAAACACGCACGATTTTTTTATTACAACTATCCAGGTTATCAGCAGTTATTTCATCATGTTTAGGGGTTATTATCAGGGTATACCTTCCGGTGGTTGTAGCGGTAGACAGGATACATGGCGACGCTGGCGGTGATAGTTAACCAGTGACCACCTGAGTTGATAAGCTTATTATCACCTTATACACCTAAAGCTCTCCGTCAGTCACTTATTTACTAATTAGTCTTTACACCATATCTAACTTTTCACTTGATTGTTTTATATACAGTTGCTGTACTGTACTGTACTGTACGTGTTACAGGTCACTTGTTCAGGGTCTTCAAATATATGACAGGTTTTTGTTGTATTCTTGACTTACATGACAACAGTATTAATGTATTTTAAAAAATGGTATATATATATATATATATATATATATATATATATATATATATATATATATATATATATATATACATTACTCACTTCAACAAACACAGTCCCATTTGTTCGTATAGTTACCTTTTAAAAATTTTCCGTAAGACGTCAAGACTTAAATCGGTGTTTTTATTAGACGATCAGTTCCCGGAAACTCCCCTCTCATCTTGCCACAATTTCCTAGAGTGGCAGCCTCTCCCACACCACGCGGCCCACCATGCATCAGGATCTTCACTTCTGCGAACCGCTGTCGAGGTTGCAAAGTTGCGAGAATATTGCAAAACCAGTGAGCCGGGCCGGCACGTGGGTGTTGGGGGTCATGTGACTTCGTCCCTCTATTCGCCGCTATCGTTCCCTCTCACTCTCTCCTTTATTGGCTATTTCTCCCTTGCCGCCTCCTCCTCATCTACCAATACATCAGTTATTTTATATCACAGATCTTGGTATCAAATACTGGGAAAATATCGACGAGCAATATAACAGAAGAACGAATGTTTGAGTCATTCATTGTGCAACGAGTGCTCACTCCGCCCTTAAGCCTGGCCGGGCCGCTTCCCCGCATACGTCATTGGAAAAGAAAACGGAGTGCATGCCCCGACTGTCGTTCATTCTAAGCTGTGGCTCCGCGCATTGCACCTCCTCCAGCACACCACTGGTCACTACCCCGATATTTAACCATACGACTGGATACTTTTAACCTCTGAAATCGCCTCATTTTAAGCACACCAGTGACTTATGTGTGTGTTAGAGGAACTGTACTAGAGAGTGGTGAGTGTTGGCGCTTAGTGCTCGTATCGCGGCTGTGTGTGTGTGTGCGACACTCGCTTCGCCCCTCCCCCCTCCTCCTCAGCTTGGTGAAGTGCGAGTATTTTTAGTGATCTTAAATGCATGGCTACGAGGCTACTGCAGCTTATGCCCCTGAGTTGGTCACGGATAAACACTGGTTTAGTTTGCTCCTTGGCAAGGCAAGAGCTGACTACTCCCCTCCTCCTCCGCCTCACCTCCAGGATATGAAGCTGCGAGAGGTAAGGCTTCTTGGACGCTTAGCTTGTGGTGTGTCTCTCTGTGTGTTTGTACCTGAAGAGTAAACGTTTAGGTCCACGTATGTGAGTATGTGTGTACCTGTGTGGGCGTGTGTATGTGCGCGCGTGTGTGCACGCGCGTGTGGGTGTGTATGCATCTTACGCTTCTATGTGCTTGCGTGTGCGCGAGTGTACATGGGTGGGTGAATATATTTTTATAACGGAAAATGAATTGTGTTTGTATGTAAGAGTGAACCTCAGTATGTGGACGTGAGTGCTACCACGTGTGTGTGTATGTATGTGTGTGTGTGTGTACATGAAATTTTTTTGCAGGTTTACGTGCGCCATTGCATGTGTATGTACCAACGGTGCATCTCCAGACATGTGTGTGTGTGTGTGTGTGTGATAGCATCCATACATACATACAGTATACTGTATATGAGCCTCTCAGCTTCTGCCACTAGCCATACACAACGCTTCCACTAACCATTTCCCACCATAACCATATACCCGTATTAAGAGCTCTCGGGGTACTATTGCCATACAGGTACTTATGATTTAAAACCAAGAGATGAATTGCCGTGTTAATAAGGGTGAACATCCGGATTATCTGACAGGGATTCTCAACTCTCCGCACACGTTATATTTACGTCACTTTAACCTATTCTCCAGGTAACACATTTCAAGTGATATTTCCACTTATGTTAATGAAACACATTTATCGTGGATTGTACTGTGAATGTAACACTATAGCTTCGTTAAAATGTTTGTGATTGTAATTTAACCCCTAGATGGTTGACAGAAGTTAACATTTAATAACCCCACACCACTTTTGTCGCACTGTTACATTAACGCTTGGGGTTAGTAGGTCAAGGTGATAAATTAACCTCGATACAACACCACTGAAAACTCGCTGTCAGGTGTATTGTAATTAACCTGATCAAGGTACAGTAATTAGCATCAAGAGTTTAACAGGTGCACTAAATTTACCAAGACACAGGTACAGTGGTTAACCTATAGCCATACCAAAACGCTAATTAACAGTGACTCAAAAATACAAAATAAATTACTTAAAATTACTGTAAAATTAATCCATAGAAAAGTGTGTGGAGAGATACTGTGGTGGAGAGATGCTGTGGTGGAGAGATACTGTGGTGGAGAGATACTGTGGGGGAGAGATACTGTGGTGGAGAGATACTGTGGTGGAGAGATACTGTGGGGGAGAGATACTGTGGTGGAGAGATACTGTGGGGGAGAGATACTGTGGGGGAGAGATGCTGTGGTGGAGAGATACTGTGAGGGAGAGATGCTGTGGTGGAGAGATACTGTGGTGGAGAGATACTGTGAGGGAGAGATGCTGTGGTGGAGATACTGTGGTGGAGAGATGCTGTGGTGGAGAGATACTGTGGGGGAGAGATACTGTGGGGGAGAGATACTGTGGTAGAAATATGCTGTGGTAGAAATATGCTGTGGTAAAAATATGCTGTGGTGGAGATATGCTGTGGTAGAAATATGCTGTGATGAAGATATGCTGTGGTAGAAATATGCTGTGATGAACATATGCTGTGGTAGAAATATGCTGTGGTGGAGATATTTCTGCGATGGAGATATGCTGTGATGGAGAGATGATATTATGTATTATAAATACCTATTATTTAACCTCCATCATGTTAATTAGTCCGTATAACACCTTAACACACACACACCACATAATATAACGTATAATTCAGTAGTTACGAGGTTACTGTAATCTTGTATTCTACTTGTAACTTGATGCTCTAAGGGATGGCATCAGTAAAGAGGGTATTAATATATTTCTTTTGTAGTTCTTTTGTATCACTTGTTAAAGCGGTGTGTGCGTAGGGGAGGGGTAAGAGAGTGGCGCAAAGAGGGTGGTCTTGAGAGAGAGAGAGAGAGAGGGAGGGAGGGAGGGAGGGAGAGGGGGGTAACGTAACGTGTGGTAGACGATAGTATGAGAGTGGAGAAGGCACAGTACTTATCTCAAGGAAAATTTATACTACAATAGGCGGAAAATAACACTCGTGTATAACCCACTCACTTCACACAGTATAATAATTATCGGTGAAGATAATAGTCAGTGCCAGATGTTGCAACAGTCGTAGATAATTAGACTAACAAGATTTAAAACGTGTAAACAAGTCCCTTAAATGTCTTTGAAATACTTGATATTAGTATGAAAAAATGCATTTAGATATGTACTTTAAGTGTAGAATGTGGAGGTATGTTTTGGGGTGATGTTGGGGGTGATGTTGGGGTGTGTTGGGGGTGATGTTGGGGTGTGGGGGTGATGTTGTGGTGTGGGGGTGATGTGGGGGCAATATTGATGGTCTAAAGTTTGCAACTGTGAACACCAGATTGATAGTGTGATTACGACCACTTAGCTCCTCCCCACCTCCATCGTCATTAGACCCTATCCTTGCACTTCACCTCAGCTGGGAAGGCCTGTTTGGGTCATTTGGACTTTCTCATAATACGTACAACAATCCTTTTGGCGTAAATACTACTATTACTGCTACTACTACTACTACTACTACTACTACTACTACTACTACTAATAATAATAATAATAATAATAATAATAATAATAATAATAATAATAATAATAATAATAATAAATGTCATCTAACGTCCAGTAAATTATTTATTGAAGAAGTTTGTATTTTGGATAGCCTTACATAGTGGTAGGTGGGAGAGGGAGGAGGGGGGGTTGGGCAATAATTTAGGTAGAAGCACTAGAGCATATAGAGAAACCTCAGAACGCAAACAGAG
Organism: Homarus americanus; assembly: GCF_018991925.1. Lineage (NCBI taxonomy): Eukaryota > Metazoa > Arthropoda > Malacostraca > Decapoda > Nephropidae > Homarus > Homarus americanus. The sequence goes on from NW_024752506.1 coordinate 341,617, forward strand.
CAGCACTAGAGCCTCTACGGAGCATTAGAGCTTCAGGTATAGAAGCACTACTGGCCTAAGTTTAATCCTGGAGTTGAATCGCTATATGACCCGTGATCTCTCCTTACTTCATATTGACCTAAAACTTCCATGACAACTAGACCACAAGGTATATAGCATGCAGAGTGCCTTTTACCCAGACTAACTTGGCTGTTTAGAATGTTGATGTGAGGAATAAGTAAGCCCTTGATGGTGTAGATTATGTGTCAGACTCATCGCGAGGAAAAGTGGGTAAAAAAAAAAATAGTGGAAGTGATGTTAGCTGGCGAGGTGGTAGTGATTGATGCCACTCACTTCTACAGGAATAGTTCGCTTATATTATATACTAATATATTTTTTTTTTCTCACTTAGGGGTGTTTTTAATGAAAGGAAATTATAATATGTAACTACGGTATTGAGTGAGTGTAACCTAACCTAACCTAACCTAACCTAACCTAACCTAACCATGACTAAAATGAATGAAGAAAAATACCAAGTTACTAATCTAACCCAGCTACTGAACTAATCTAAACCAGCTACTTAACTAAATCCGACTTAGCTACCTAATCTAGACCTGACTACCGTACTAATCTGACTAAATTACCTAACTAATCTAACTCAGCTTCCGTGTTAATCTAACCCAACTATCTAACTAATCTAACAGTAACCAACTAATTCGGTGGTGAGTTACGCTGCTGGAATGTACACCGACTGGTCTACCGTTATACTTCATACAATTTTTTTAATATTTGTTTATTGATCGGCAAAAGTGTCCAATATGTCCACTTCTTTACACATACACACCTCCCCCTCGAGTATACCCGCTATAGTCACCCTACCCTCGAGTATACCCGCCTCACACTCAAGTTTACCAACATTCCACAATTCTAGACATAATCCCTAAGCTTGAGATATGAATGGGCCTCAAGTGATGATTATGAATAAGATTACTGCAGCTAGTCTTCAGATATTCACACCGATAACACTTATTACGCAATACTTCGGTACTGTTTGTTGTTGTCAAAACTCCCATCACTTTCCCGCATTACTGTAGGTAGAGTTTAAGGTTATTCGCCAGTCTGTTAACGGGTGGGTGGGTGTGAGGGATATATTTAGTAAAGGAGTGGGAGGGTTGGGGAATGAAGTGTCTATCAGATCACGGGATAAGAACGTGATACACAGACTTGTAGATACTGGAATACTACAGGAATCAGGACGCCATCGTGAAGTGTTTTGTGAAGGGAGAGGGAGGGAGGGAAGGGTCACAAGAAGTTCAAGAACGGAAGCATGACACAGTAGACAGTAATGCAGCATGAGCCAGCTCCTGTTTCATCACAATTTGTACTGACATTATCGTTTGTGGTTGTGTCTGACAGGAAGGAGTGAGCAGCTGTTGTTTTATGGCGATGAACCAACTTGTATGTTTTATATCCCCTTGAAGGTGTATACATTTATAAGTCAGTTGTTTCTCCAGTTTTGTACTAACGTGTGCTGTTTCTGTCCAACAGGGAGGGTTCGGCACAATGGGGAGCAGCTCGCAGTACTGTCTCCGCTGGAACAACCACCGAAACAATCTGCTGGCGGCCTTCGACCAGCTCCTGCACGTGGAGGCATTCACCGACGTAACACTGGCGTGTGAAGAGGGTGTCACGCTCCACGCCCATCGCCTAGTCCTCGCTGCATGCTCCTCCTACTTCCAGTCACTCTTCGTCAACGCCTGCGCTGCCAACCACCCCATCGTGGTGCTGAAGGATGTGCGGGCGTGCGACATGCGGGCCCTGCTCGAATACATGTATCGCGGCGAGGTAAACGTCGAGCACGACGCCCTACAGGGCCTCCTTAAAGTGGCTGAGAGCCTCAAGGTCAAGGGCCTAGTGGAGGAACTGGGCAATGACACGGCCACCCGCCGCCTACCGTCCCCACACGAGGCCGCCCGCCCACCCATTGCCCCAGTGGATACCCGCCTTCACCAGGAACTGCCTCGTTCTCGACCAGAGCCGCCCACCTCCACCGCCCCCCCGTCTGTCTCTACCCATGAACAGGTCCGCCTGTCTTCCCCTACACCTCCCCCCTACTCGCTGCCCCTACCAAGTCTCCCTCCACACCGCCCACAACATCGCCCAGACCACAGAGACCACCGCCCAGACCACAGGGACCACAGAGACCTTCGTTTAGACCTCAGGGACCACAGAGAACACCGAGACATCCGTGAACTAGACCTTCGCGAGAGCCGTGACCTTCGTGATCTACGAGACCATCTACTAGACCATATGAGAGATCCACGGGAGAGCCACGAGCCCAGAGATACCCACACACCCGGGAGCCTCGACTCAGAAACCCGCCAGTCCCTCTCACTAATCCCCCCAATGCCTCACATGAATCCACACTGCCCAGACTCTCCGCCACACAAACGCAAACGGCCTCCCATGTTAGCTGACCCCATGCTCTCCCCGACACCCATCCTGCGCACGGCCTTAGGACACACCCACGGGTTCCACGGGCCCGACATGAGCTCGTTGGTGTCCCTGGCCTCGTCCATAATGCCCCTGCCCGGCCTCCTCAGCTCACACGTGCCCCAGCTCATGACACACGACCATCGTGACCACATGGAGGTAAGCATATATACTTCATTCGTTTCCCTGTTACTCCTCGAAGGTAATGAGTACAGTATACAGTTTATCATTTTGTACAGGTGTCATTAGTAGCTAATCATTGTGTGTGTCACTACCTGTTCATATTATTCCTCATGTGCAGCTCTGGTTGGTACTTTGGTCATATTATATGTCAATTGACTTATCATGAGCATCATTAACGTGAACTTACTGTAAATAATGTTCATGTAACTGAAAGACAGAGGACCTGTATGACTTGCCATTCTGACCTTCGTCAGTTGTTTACGAAGTGGTGGTGATGAGCTCAATAATCTTAGTGGAATGGTTATTAAACCAGTGAAAACAAAAAACACTGAACAAAAATAGATGAGAAGGAGCCTGGCATTTGTCAGTTATACCTGTACAAATTTAAATAAACAAATAATTTAGACTTCGCCTGGGATAAAGCTAAAGTATTCAGGTAACTGGAACCTAATGAAATCTCTTGAGTTAAACATTGTTTGTTATTATTGTTGCAGTCTCCATACGGAATCACCACCAAGAAGGAGCTTCACGATGATGAGTCGCGAACCTTCTCTGACATATCACGAGAGGACGAACAGGATAAAATAAAGCTCGAGTCGGTAAGTACCAGAAGGAGAGAAGATGATGAGTAGAGGCTCAAAGTGAAGCAAGGTAGGAGGGAAGGGAAGGATTAAAAGGGTACTAGAGGAATTTTTACCTAGACATAAATTCTCTTGCTCTGACAAGTTATTATTATTATTATTATTATTATTATTATTATTATTATTATTATTATTATTATTATTATTATTATTATTATTATTATTATTATTATTATTATTATTATTATTATTATTATTCGTAGTAGTAGTATGGAACCAAAGAAAGTTTCATAAGAATTGAAGTTTGGTATTGAAAAGTAGTTGGGAGGGAAGAGAGTGTAGGAGAGTTGGTAACAAAGAAAAAGTAAGAGATGTGTGTTAGAGGTAGGCAACCCTCATTGGCTTTATAGCTTATTTCTTAGCGTGATAGTCTTGAAATCTAGAGGTCACTATTAGATATCAGGGTCAAGGGTTCTCAGCATTTGTTCTTACAAACTCGGTGATTGGAAGCGAAGATATGCTTACAGTATGTCTAGTGCAGTACAGTACTAGTATATGGGTCCGACTAATTACCCAAATGTACCCAAATATAGCCGGAATGAAGTCAAATAATGGTCCTAGATGAATAAATCGGACTGCCAATCACTTCTCGACTAGTATTTGGTGTCATAAAGTCAAAAATAATTGGTAAACTTAATTTAATCTGAGTTGTGTTGTGTTAGGTTAGGTTAGGTTAGGTTAGATTAGATTAGATTAGATTAGGTTAGATTAGGTAAGGTAAGGTACATGCACTTGATCTATTAACTTAGATTAAATTAAGTTTACCAATTTTTTGTGACTTCTTGACACCAAATACTAGTCGAGGTTAGGTTAGGTTAGGTTAGGTACATGCACTCGATCTATTAACTCAGATTAAATTAAGTTTACCAATTTTTTGTGACACCAAATTCTAGTCGAGAAGTAATTGGCAGTCCGATTTATTCATCTAGGACCATTATTTGACTTCATTGCGACTACATTTGGGTACATTTGGGTAATTCTTCGCTCCCTCGGTACATGCACGCAATCTATTAACTCAGATTAAAGTAAGTTTTCCAATTTTTTGTGACTTTCTGACACCAAATACTAGTCGAGAAGTGATTAGCAGTCCGATTTATTCATGTAGGACCATTATTTGACTTCATTGCGGCTATATTTGGGTACATTTGGGTAATTAGTCGGACCGCTAGTATATGTATCCATGTATTCATACATATTTGTATAGCCAGACTTGTATACTGTATATACTTAAAAAATATCCATGAATGAGCACATGACTAGATAAATAAATACTGTAAATTCATTAGCTCAAATACATTCTTGAATGTCATTAACATAAGGTACATGGATTCACAGAGTACATAATCACTTACTATCATTTATACAAAGATTTTAGATACTGTATACTGTATTGTTATAATATTGCGAATTGCATGTAGGTAGATATCTAGCAGTGACAATAAGAGTTGATAATACTGATGGTACCCTACAGCTAGCCAATGGACCTCTGCTGCCAGACTTCAACCCTTACCATCTGGACCCAAATGGCTCCTCACACTACAGCAACTTTGTCAGTTATGTTCCGACCCCAAAGCCAGAGTGGAAGAGATACAAACAGTACACCAAAGCAGATCTCATGGATGCTATTGAAGCAGTAAAAAATGGCATGACGGCTTTACAGGTTAGTAGTTTTGTTGGATGTTAATGATGAGGATAGTGGATAGGGTATGGAAGATCAGAAATCATAGAGGAATTGAAACTGTAGGTTTAGAATTAGGTTAAGAGTAGAGAAGGGAAATATAAAAGAAATAAAACAAGAAAATATATGAATGCAGAGAGTAAGCAGATACTGTATTTGTACTGTACAGTATAGAAATCTGGCCAAGTGAAGAATTGTAGAGGATAGGGAGAAACATTATCTAAATAATGGAATTAGTTGAAAATAAATACAGTACTGTACGTGACTAGATGTAGTGGAAATTGTTCATAAATAATAGCTTAAAGGACAGAAGTAAGAAATAAGATAGTGTTGGAGACTGTCTAATGCAAGAGAATATTTTTACATGAAAAGAATAAACTTAACAACAACTAATAATTATGGTACTTGCAGGCCTCTCGGAAGTACAAAGTACCATCACGAACACTTTATGATAAAATCAAGAAGATGGGCATCCATACTTTGCCCCGTCGTCTGCCAAGCAAAAAGCCCTCCCCATCTAGCACTGACCTTGATGGAGGAGCTCCTGAACCCCATACCCCACAGGAGGCAACAGAGACTCCATCACAGGACAGAGACTCTCTTCAACAGGACCATGAGAAGCGGCTAAGTAAAAGTCTACCAAGTGATGAAGATGACCATTCAACGTCTGGAGCACCCACAGTAGATGATGAAGAGGAGTCCTCCGCTTCAACCCCAGCTGTAGGCTCCTTCTCTCTTGTTGGTCGCAAGATGTATGAAAATGGAAGTGGAGGGGAGACCTCAGCCACACCTCTTGACCTGACAGACACAGACTCACTTTTATCTAAGAGACCAGAAATAGAGGAACGTGCTTAAAGAAGTAAAACAGGTTACAATTTGTATATTCCTGTCACTTCAAATCAGGTCCAAATGACCTTGACATTTAAGTCAGGTAGATAGGTTCAGGTGGTCTATTCCCTTTTGGATTGTGTCACAGTTTAGTTGACCCAGTTCTGTAGGTCGAACCACTGTTTGCACTCAGGTTATCTGGGGTCGTCTCAGCAACCAGTCAAAGTCTTGGCAATGGGTCCAATAAAGTGGCCCTGGGAAAGAGGCTGACCTCCAGCTAGGGTTGTGATCTCCCCGCTCCACAGTTAGTTGAAGATAGTTTCCAAATTGTAGGGTATTATTTATTTTTCTGTATTATACAAGCATTTACAAAATCAGGAAAGTTATTTAACCATCACAATTTGGAAACAACATTACTAATTTCATTCCAAATACAATTATTCTTATATTATGAATGTACCAACAATCCTGGGCCACCTACAGCTTCATCGGCAATGGACACAGTCCATATGCTTGACATAGCTCAGGGTATTCCCGCCTTTCAACAGCTCATGCCGTAGTCAAAAGATGAGAACAAAATTTCTTGTGTAAGCAGCCAACTGCAATATGAATGTCTAAAATACTCAATCCATCACATGGGAATATAAATCTTACATACAGTCATAGATATGTTGAGTAATTCAGTCAGTTTATGGAGAATCCTCTGCATACAAAATACTGTAATTGTTAATTGCAGAACAGGTCAACATTTAGTGAGACTGGGCGGGAGTGTCCACATACTCTTGTGTCTGTGACTCTTCTGCTGGTGGACTGGCAGAAGAACTGTGGGTGCATTAGGGTGGCAGTTCGGCAGGAGCTAAGGGAAATTTACATTGATTTAATAATCAACTGTATTTGTGTAACAAAGTGTAATACAAATATCTGCTGATTCTTATTTATCATGAATTAAACATATGATATATGCTGTCCTAATTATAATGTAAATAAAATAAGATATGAGTCTCTTGTCAACTACATACCTGTTTCTTGCCATCTGAAGGCCCCTTTTCACTATGTGGTAATCAAAACTTACCTAATGTAACTCACCATTTCCCAAAACTAGTGAATGTATCCATAGTTGTAAGATTGCAATTTTTCTTGCTCTTGATGTATACTGAAATACCTCACCTAAACCAAGGACAATTGTATACGACCCACACTTTGAAAATTAATTACGCTAGAAAAGTATACGATCAGAATTATATATCTATATATATATATGTTCAGATTTAGCTACGGTCTTAATGAATGCTTAGGTTTAGTACGAACAGTTGTGTGTGAATTAGAAGTTGTTTTTTTGTTATATTTTAGTGTGGATGATATTGTAGATTTAGGTGTCATGTGAGTATACGAGTGGTAAGAAATTGAGCTATCCATTTTCACCACAAAGACTCTGGTTGTTAAGAAGCTACATTCTGACATAACACAGATCATTTTAAGGGAATTCTCTTAAAAAACAATTAGAAAATAAGGATCTGTGTGAATTATCAGACTGTAAGTGCAGAAGATATGAGAAGAGAACTCTTGTGAAGTTTCTGTGATTGTAATGAGCAGTGCGATGCTGAGAGCGAGTAGCCGCGGTCCAAGACAGTCTTGTGTGTGTCTTCCCCTTTCCTTTATGATTGAACAAAGGAAGTAAAAGAAGTTGAAGGAAGTGCATGGCTTGATAAAAACGTAAATAGAAAGAGATGGTGTTTAAGGTATGAGTGGATGGCAGTGGTACACCTGTCCGCTTAAAATCTGTGAGGTTAAATAAAAGTCTTGTTCATAAGACACTTTATGTTTGAATTCATGACACTTTGATACCTTGCATACATCACTGCAAAATTAGACTTATTATATGTATAGGAATATATAAGAATCTGAACTACTGTGGAGGAGAATTACATCGACTTAGAATTAAGGATCTGGCCATATTAGGTCTACTGTGTTGCAATTTTGAGAGGTAGAGAAATCATGGATATTTAAAATTGGTATCTGTTTGCAAAGAATGCTCAGCAAAATTGCACCCTAAATGTTGTTATACTAAACAACAGTTGTGTCATCACCAATCACATTTCAAATATACAGTATATCACTGAAAACAGAAGAACATTACCACACACATACAGGTATATTAATAAAACCTCATGTGCATGTTCTTGTGTATGTGCATATACACATGCACACAATTATGCACATACAGACATGTACTCTGGACATGCATATGTATACTTGCCAACAAAAGTCCTGTTGCCTCACCAATCACTTCATGAACCCAATGATACAGAGGCCTGTGAGGTATCTATATCACTGGGTTCATGAAGAGGCAGGTGAGGCAACAGGACTTTTGTTGGTGAGTGTACACAGACACATGCATTTATATGCACACTCATACATATGCCCATGTATATGTAGACATTCATGCACACATACAGTACTGTACATCTAAACAAAATCTACAGACATGTGATATGTATAAACATACATAAGCATACACACACCAGTTTCAGTGTATGTTTACATTGTGTTCACATACAAAATGCAAGTCAACCAGACCTTAAGGATTTAAAGAATCAATTCTTTGTGACATTGGTTCAAGGATAACATACATATTACATAGAAATTGCAATACTGTGTCAGTAAATATTCAATATTTTCAGAGCTCAAATAAATCTAAGTCCAGTCAGTTAAGAAGAAAATATACTGTAGTTTGTAAACTTTTATTTAATGCTAAAGGTGTTTATTATTACTGTATTGCCAAGACAAGTAAAATAATTATATCATCACATACTGCACCTTGACTCCATCAGTTTCCACAATGTGTACATACATTATATATATTTTTTTTTTGGTATTTTCCATGAAAGTTGAGCCTCGGTCACCAAGAACCACCTTTAGAAAAGTTTCTCTTCTGATCATTTATGAATTGTTTTACCACTGGTGTTGCCCATAACTCAATTTACTGTTTTCAGCTTTACTAAAGGAAAGTTTTATTCACAGCAACTGCAATTTCAGGTTTTCTAGAATAATGAACATTCTTGGGAACTAAATAATTTGACACAGTTCATAATTTAAAGTACCGGTAGATACAAATATTTGTGAAATTCTCAAACTATTTGGTTTTCTTTTTAATTAAAAAATCAGTAGTACAGTACATTCATTCAAAATTTGACCTCAGTTCACAAAATAAAGTTGAAATTAATAAGTAATTGAGCCATTAACAAAACAGTATACAGGTTAATTTCTTAACTAAACAGGCATTATATAGAGGTGTTGTATCTTAGTCATCAGTCAAGTCACAATATATTTCATTATTGTTTCTAATCCAATACATTGGTATTATTATAACAGGGTCCTATTTTTAAGGCATGTATTTAGCTAAGTTTCTTTTGGTTGGTTAATTATGCAGTCAATGTTTTGGTACACCTAGCCAGAGTTGAAGAGAGTTTGCTTTAGTCTCTTGGGGCACCGTAAGATTTCGACTGTAATTATAAATCTTTATTTATATTAGTTATTAGTTTATTTAAAAATCATTTGAGATACCAGTGCAGCCGAAGTAGGTTAAGGCAGTGCAAGACGAGCGTAGTAACACCTGCTGGGGGTGTGGTCTGAGTGGGGAGGGGTGTGGTCAGAGTTAGGGGTATGGTCTGTGTGGGGGATGTGTAACAGCATGATGTGATGGAAATAATTATTCGGTTCACTGTTGTCACAAATTCACAATGCATTAGAGAATACAATTCAGGAATGTCTGTATTAAATTATAAATGATATCACAGATATACAAAATACTGTATAACCTAAATTGCTTAAAGGCCAACTCCAGTCTCATTTCTTTTTCAGTGGTAATCTTGGTATACTTTTCATAAAATTGATAGTAACTTGAATTTTTTTTATTTACTGTATTTATTTTTTTTGACGGCATTGTCTTGCTCAACAACCATTTTGACTCCTTGGTGTTGTGTGTGACGTCAGTTTAGGAAATCTTTGATAAATCACAATGACACCAACATTACAATACCGTACATATGTACTAACTTATTTTAATATAATTTCTATTTAAAAAACTTAATATTGTACTGTATAGTATGATGTAAATTCGTAATAAGATAAAAAGAATAATATGGTACTGTACAGGTGTTAACTATATACAGTACTGGACAAATCCGTAATGACTATTGATATATTATTAACAAGACCATACTAGCTGCCTGCTAAGTCTCCAGACCATAAGCACTCAATCTCTTAGTCGTCAAAACATATTTTATTCGATGTGTATGTGTTTTTTAATCATAAATAAATTACATACCGGTAATTTATTTATATTTTTGTGGGATTTTAATTTTGGTGTCTGCAGTATAATATACTGTACTTGAAAAATTATTTGCCATTGAGAGTCATCTATTCCTCTTGCAATGTCAGGGATACATATACAGTATCAAAATACTGGCAATTTTTCCGCAAAATTTATTTCATCAAATATATTTTTAAATGGTGGTTATAGGTTTCATTATTGTTTGTTTTTGGGCATGAAGATACACATGGGTGTCACTTTGAAAAATATTTCTCATATGGAGTTGTCCATTAAGTATTTATATTTCTTATAAGAAGAATTAAAGCGAAAGGATTTTACTGTATGATTGTTCCATATACTTTATATGCGCAGAAACAGAATATCTTGTACAGTAATCTGTACAGCATTTAGTATACAGAGTACATAGTAGAAAACAAAAATCATGTTATTGACCGTCCACATGGCCTACACAGCCCCACCACCAGACACACACACCCCTCTGAAATAAAAGAAATACGTAATGTGATACAGACATTCAACTGTGATCTGCTGGAGCATCTTTCTTCAATGAAATTAAAAGTATACGATGAAATCAGTTTTATAATGAGTTACAAGTCTGCCACTACTCCGAGAAGTATGTGGAGATAAAAGAATTTCTATGCAGTATCTTGTGCAATAGGTATAATATGCTGTTTTTGGTTTACTGAGATAATTATTATTTTCAGCATCGGTCTCTCTTAATTTTATACAAACTGCAAACTGATATCATAAGTAAGTGTTTCATAATTCATGATGTTTTGCACCTGGCCATTGTCTTTTGCATGTCACATTCCAAAAAAAAATTAAAAAATCAGACAAGGATGGAGGAGAGTAAAATGATTACTTAAATGAATATCACTAAAATTACCTGAATTACTACACCTCAATGGTCAGTTGACAAACACATGCACTGCACAGTAATATTGGGATTTTTCTTGAATTACGTATTTGTATTTTTGTAGACACTTCAGTATTTTTGGAAGTTCTTTTGACAACACTACAAATGAACTGTTTAAATCTAATTTCTTTTAAAACATATCCTTGTTCTCTTGTACTTAAAGGACTTATTAGCTTCACTATTTGACACTTAACATTGTATGTAGTTTATCTCTTCCATACAAAGAATAAATATACCTGTACAGCATACAGGTATACATTGTCCGTATTACATGCTTTGTAGGTGTATGGATATTTTTAACGACTTATAATTAATTTAATGCATTTTATCTTTTTTACAACCAAATCATAAAAGAGAGCCATGGCTAAAAATTAATTATTAAGACAATAAGTGAATCATCAAACAAAATCTGATACAGTTATGGTTTAAACAGCCATGAGTTGTCTATATTAGAATGTAATGTACAGAACATTTGGGAGTACAGTACTGTACAGTACAAGATACACCTTTGAAGATCTTCACCCAATGACATTTCTGATCACATGAACCCCAACCATGAATGGATTTGGGAATGCTGGATGGGACTAAAATTAAAATACATTACCAGTGCTAATACTCCTCTATACAGTACTCATAAGGCCTCTGCATTAGATTCATGTGTACGAAACTTTGGTAGACTACAAAATTACTATTAAAATACATTCTACTTATAGTATAAAGTGCATGGTATACGAATATAGGTGTTAAGTCGTGTAGAGTTTTAGGCCAGTAGTATTTCCTAACTACTACTCACAAGATATACGTAACAGGTGTCTTTCTTTCTTACTGGGATTCTTGAGTACTTCCAGGGAGGTGTTATTTAAACATGGTGAAGCAACTTACATTCATCATCATACAAACTCACTGCACAGTACAATTATCTATCACCAATTAAAGTATTGGTATGACAGTGAAGGAGGGTTATAGATACTGCTATGATATTCCTGTCATTCTTGTTATGGCAAATGACAGAGATAATACCCCAGAAAATGCTAGATTTATACTCCACAGTTGATTTCAGCATCGTACAGGAAAAGAAGGCGCACGAAGGGGATAACGAATTTCCAAACACAGACTGTAAAGGGTAGTTGAGGCATAGGTCGCTAAAGACAGGATTGTAAAGCAGATGCAAATGAGTCAGGAAGCTTGGTTGGGCATAAATGGCTAACCTGTAAAGCATTTGTAGAGCGAGCACAGGTACCTCGAAAATAGGCATTATTGATGGGAATAAAATAATAGTTGGTCTTTTAAAGTAACCTAGATTTCTTTTATTCTTCTGGAAATTAACTGAGTTTTAGTTTAAATCAATGATTCTTCAATAGACATGTGTGTGCGTGTCAATGTCCAATTAGTATGATATTTTGATCTACCCCAAAAATTCAGATTTGTAACAATACTCTTTATCTTAACTTAATTCTTGGAAATATTATAGCATATTGTCCATTACTCACAAGGAAACAGAGAAAGCACAAGACAGGGATATATTGAGTGAATTGGTTAAAGTTGGACATGGGTCACATTCAGCTTTGGTGTGTAAAATCATCAGTGGTGGAGAGTCGGAGGGATAGACTGAACTATAAATTTAAGTTTTCTTTCCCTTTTAATGGTTTGGTGAAGGAATTAAACAGTGAAAATCTTGAAAATAAATATTTTAACTACATAGTCTAGTTCATTACAGTATATGATGATATGGTAAAAGGTACAATTATTTATACAGTGTGCACTATTTTATATCTGTAGCAACAGTAGTATTTACTGATAACTATCATTGTATACAGAACTCATGTACAGTATAGTTCTATTTATGGCTCAATAAACCTGGCCTATTCCTATGTATTACCTTAGTGCTGGAAGTAGAGAACTTTCAGATTGAGGATCATGCAATGCAATGACAGCATGGGAGCCACCCAGTATGCATGGCAAATATTTCTAATGAGTGTTCAAAGGAAAATGTATTTCCATGAGTTCAAATTATAAATGTATAAAGTGTTCACATGATATTTATTGTCCCAGTGTTCACACTGCATCATATCAATTAAAGATATTTGTACCTATTTTTACTTTGTGATTTTGCAAGTACTGTACAAAAGTAAACATCTTCAACTCAATACATGTTGTACAAAGAATTTAATGATGGTACAAAAGCATTAACTTTTTGACTCTGTTACCTGAATGAAATAATGAAGGTAGACATTTATTGACCTTACGAGGTACCAAAATAAAGATTTTTGTCATTGTTTGAATATAAACAGTCTTTGTTTATAAGTCCTTCAAGGCTTTTTGCTAAACCTTTCACAAATCTCTGCGACTCCTGCCACAGGTCTTGGCTAAGTTGTTACTTGTTGTTGTTTACGTGTTGTACTGTTAAATGATCAACGAATTTTTTGCACCAATGTTGTACTGTTTAAGTTGTATTGCCAATGAGATGGGTGGTTGTGGCTGATGGAAGGAGTAAGTGTGCAAGTTGCTAGTCAAACTTTATTCCTGATTAGCCAATCCGGTCTGTCACTCAATTGCTCCATCACTGTCTGCACACCATCACTCATGGCTTTACTTGTATCCTAACTACTGTCAGGAATTACAATAGTTTTACTATTGACTACACAATGTCAAAGGTTTAATATAAAGCATATACAACTGCCCTGTTAATTATAGTTCAGAGTCTGATATATTATGTAAAAAAATAAATATAAGATCTAGCAATGGTACTGTATTTGTGGCTGGCTTCTGGTCAGAGTACAGTATGTCCTATGCCTGGAGGTGGGAAGGGGGGTGCTGCAGCACCCTAATATTTTTTGTATAAGGTGCTATAGTACATTGCACCACAGATTATCTAGGACATCAGAATTAATATTCAGCACCCCTTGGTAAAATTTGGTTCCCGCGGTACTGGTCCTATGTAACAAAGATTGAATACTGAGTTATGACTTGAGCTAGAGTGATTACTTCCCAGCTATCATTTTACTTTTGAAAATAATAATGAGCTGTTATTATTGATACTCAAGTGATAATTAAGAATTCAAGTTGAGTGAAAGCATAAGTTTCTCATAGAAACATGACTTAATACCATGTGTGGTTGTAGAAAGTTATTCAAGATTGTATGTAAGAATAAGAAAGTGCACAGTGATCACTAGGGACATCCTTTACTCCCCATCAGAAACATTCATACATATGGTACAGGTACATAAGATTTACCATTAATCACTGATATGCTCAAATCCTTTCATGATAAAATTTATTAACTTAGTAACATTGAATATCATTAAAACATTATAATATTATCTTCTTGTGGGGTGAATTAGCTAACTGATCATTTGTGCATTTTCCTCAATCTAAATGTCAGGGAAACTTCACTTAACTCGGGGAATTGAAGTACAAACACCAGTCAAAAATATAAGCCCAGTTCATCAACAAGAGTGGTTAGGCTTTTCTCAGTCTCCTAAACTGGAGTGCTAATCTGAGTTTTTGCAACTTATTAGAAATTATCTTTATTATGCAAAAGTATTCTTGAGGACACTTAATGTATTCATTATGCCTTTAAAGCAGAGTCATCCAATGGTATTTCTTACCTATTGCATTGCTTATCAGGAAGGGGAAATCCCAATCAGGAAGCTTGTTATTTCTATCAAATTTTATCAAAAGGAAAGTGCAACTATAAATCCTTCTTGTTTCTGCTAAGCCTTAGAACAGTGAGCATCCAATTAGGTCTCTTGTTGACTAAAGCAGAGTTTCTCAAAGAAGGAGATTACTGCAAGAGTCTTAATCACTCTGATTCTGAACACGGGTATATTTTTTGTTCTCTTTGGCTTGTCATGATATTTGTGTTTTAAGCTAAAGAAAGATAGAACTCACATAGTAATCACTTTGGATGCATAGTCTATGCATATATTAGCCAACCACTGTGTAGTCACTGTTTTGGTACAAACCCCAAATGTAGCAGTAAACTCCAAATATGCTTGTTTCATCTAAGACTTTGTTGAACCAGTTGTGGAGAAGTGAGTAGTTCTGGCCGTTACAGACAGTAGAAGGCTCATGGTTTATATTATTAAGCGAGCCATAGAAATGTTGTCTCTTGGCTACAACTTCTTTCCTCCTCCACATACACTTGGCTAATGCTCAACACTTGTTATATATTGGTTGTGTAGTTGTACTTATATACTGCCCTGGCGCCTCTCAGGTCACGTGATCTATATATGTATTAGAGGTGTTTTTTGTCCTTGTGATTTCGAAATTGAAGCAAAGAGTTTATAAACAAGAAGGTCAGGTTTGAACATGTTCTTGGTCAGGTTGAGAATATACACTAGAAACTACTAAGGTTAGGGTAACTTTTTCCCTTCTTTGTTCAAAAGACTGAAACTTCTTGCTGGAATTTCGAACAGGACACTTTTTTTTTTCTTTTCTTTTTTTCATCCAATGTCGCACGGGGTGGGTAGGTGTATATCCGTGTCAGTCATGTCCGGAGTGCATCGTAGGTCCAAATATTTGTAACTGTAAAAAAAAAAAGTGAACTGAAATATTTCCTAATTTCAGTGCCTATCAACTCTCAGTCTGTATGTACTGTGTCAAAGTCTCCACCTCCCTCACCTTCAGTCCTCTTTTCTCAGAACATAATAGCCCACAGTACAGTCACCACAGTTAAGTATTGATGATGGACAGTTTTAGTAATCAGACTTTTAGTTACTTTCTCGTACTTTTATTGTTCTCTTTATTGTCTGACAGAAACGAGATAAAGAAATATCTTTATGCTTTTTGTGATACATGAAGATGGTACAGACCTCAGTGGACAGATTGTTGATTTACAGTTAGTTTATAAGTGGTTTTCCTGTCAGGTTTGTTAGCGAAGGAGTTAATCCCTTGGTAATCAATAACTGGAAGTTCAGTACAGCTCAGTGTTAAAACTTCTGCTCCAATATGTGTGTCTGTTAAACACTCTTTTTCCCAATCCCATTAATTATGTGCAATATAGACCTAAGCCTCATAGTTGATCCTGCCATCGGTTGTCAAAAAACATACAACTCTACAGGGGGGTCAGTCAGTTGCTGTAACAAAAGGGGCAATAACACAATACCTCGCACAGGCAGGTGAGGAACTGTATATGACAGGTTACCATACATGTGATTTAATCAGCTGCTGTAGTCCTTATTGGATTTCTTATACATACAGTATTCACTTTCTATACAGATGATGATAATACAGTAAAGATACATGTGCAGTATCAGTCTTATTATAGGATAACAATAAGGTCTACAGCTTCTGATCCCCATCTTATATTTCCTTCCTATTAACTCAAGGCAGACCAATGTTTTCTGACTGAACTCAGGTTAATGCATTATAATCAAAATATGTAGCAATGTAGTCATCTCTGTAGAGTGCCAAATGTCAATAGTGGCTCGGATCCTTAGACAACCAATTGAGCTTGGGTCAGAAAGATCTACCTAACAACGAATAAATTTATCACCAAGAACAGTAGTCCAGCATCATTAATGCTCTTGACTCAGCCAATGAAAGGTGGTTAAGAATACGAGCCAACAGGTAGAATTAATGCCTTCTTCTGTAAGCTTGTTGCTCAATGACTCCTGAAAATGTTGGAATGTCTCTATGTTAGTCACGTCATTTCCTCTCGATAAACTCGATCCTCCAGTGATACATTTTTCTTAATTTTTATCTCTTTCTCTCCCTCTCTTCCTTGTAATGACTTAATTAATCCTGCTCAATTTAACATTGTTTAAACCTGTTGCTTCTATAAAGTTACCAATTATCCCGAGCTGACTGACTTTGTTAATGAACATATTCAGTATACAGGTATACTGTAATGTCCCAGCAAGATGCAAGTTCTACAAGCTCTGTCATACAAAATAAGTGTAAAACTCACACACTTGATAAACAGGCAATGGAGATGACTTCTCATGTCCAAGTTAGTGCTGCTGGTTGAGTCAGAGTTGACTGTTAATTTTAATTTATAAAACCAGTGAACATGAAAACTGATAATTGTCACTCAGTACAGAAGTACTCAATGGCTCAAATTTATTTACCTACTTCAGTGTTGATTGTAGTGAATCAGTTATAAAAATCTTTCCCAATCATTTCTTCTCTAATGAAAATCTAAAGAATGATACTAAACTTGTTTCATCAGTAAGATAAAATATAATTTTAAATTTAAAAAAAAATGAAAAGAAAATCATAGCAAACCAAACATGTTAAGGTATCAAGTCATACCAAAAGCATGTGGAAGAGGAAGAAAATCTGGTCTTTCGCACAGAGGTCTGTTGAAGTTAACTGCTCAGACTGCCTGTGAAGATGTACTGTACTGTATCTTAATTTGCAGGCAGATGGTCCAGCTTGCTTCCATCTTCTGTGGTATCCCTGATTATCATGTGGATATGCTAACATCCTACCTCATGCTGTACACAGTATGCTACTATTGGTTATATGTTGAGCATTGTATATTTGTGATTATAAAATTTGCTAAACTCGAATATACTTTATCATAGAAGTGCCAGTCCTTGCCCACTGAGATTGATTAGTCAGCACAGTCATTTAGAACCTGTTTCTTATCTGTAGTTTTAGGGTAGACATGATTTCCCCAAACACCAGTATAAAAAAAAAAAATTTTATTGGCCATTCTGATATGTTTTTGTAGAACATAATATTTTACTGCACTCCCACATCTCTAACTTAATTTCCAAGTTCATCACAATCACTCATAGTCTTATCAAGGTGTAACTTAACACTATGTTTTGTACTGACACTTTGCCCTCTGATTAAATGATATATTAAAGAATTATTTCTCATCTTTGGTCAGCTATATTGATCTGTATCGTAATGTGTGATCTATTCAGTTAAGTGTACTGTACTGTATATACTGTAGTTATATGATCTTGTTTTCATATTTACCCTGTATTATGATGTGTTTTTTTCTCACTTTATTATCAATATTTTATAAACTGAAATAGCAGAACTTGATTTTTTTTCTTTTCAGCTGCTGCATAGTGATACTGTAGTAATTATGCTACCATACTTGGCTGGTGGAAGGTTTTGTCTTATTTTTCCTCAATGGTGTTTTATAGTGTGCAGGACTCCAGTGCACGGTGTACTGTATGTATAGATCTAATTTAACTATTATACTGTATTTTCCATTTTTTACTCTCGTCCCCAAAGATATCACTTCACCCCATGTATATTATTATACTTGCAAAGCTGTTTAGCCTCACTGCATGGGCTTGTTACAAATGTGCTTATATACATATATATATATATATATATATATATATATATATATATATATATATATATATATATATATATATATATATATATATATATATATATATATATATATATATATATATATATATATACAGTATATTGTTATCATCTCCAGTTTTGCTATTTCAGAATGGTCATGTACACACTTCAATGCTAATGTATTTGTATTATTCGTTGGTAAATATATGTCCAATAAAGGTGTTAAGGTATTATTTCATTAATATCCTGCTTTTCTGCTTATATTTCATATTAGTGCACAACAGACTTAAATTAAAAAAACAACAGTGTACAGTATTATGAAATATTTGGTTAGGGAAGAAAAACTGAATGCTTTCCCAATAATGACTTTACTCATACTATACTGTACAAGGTAGGTAGATACCTACCTTGATACTGTATGCTTTTACAAACTTTAAAGCGTCATAATGTCCTTATGTACTGTATATAACAGATACATTATTGTGAAATTTGCTTTGAATTAATATTTTCAGGTTTATTAAGAGTCCTATACTGTAACTTATATAACAAATTTATTAATATTATATTAACTATTTGTGTGATTTTCTAGTATATCACAACAATGTCGAAGTGCAACCTACTAAATTCCCAATTCGAGGTATTGTTGCGAAATGCCAACAGACTCGACTGGCCAGGATAGATCAATAGCGCCACATGTTAAGGTGATCGATCATCCTCAGGGCAAGACACGCCTTTTAGAGCTGCTTGCCGACTATAGACATATAGTAGCCTTGCCAGGGGAAACGCTAGGTCAGACAGATTTAACATCCCATCATATAGCGTTAAAGGAGGGAACCAACCCTATTTACGTACCAGCTTATAGACTACCTCATAGCCAGTGCGCTGTAGTGCAAGATATGGTACAGGGTATGTTAGATGAGAATGTTATTAGACACTCAAAATCCCCCTTGAATAGCCCATTATTCCTCGTCCCGAAAAAGGATGGTGGATGGCGCCCTGTCATAGATTTCAGGCGCGTAATGATCAAACGATCCCTGATAGGTACACTATGCCTATCTTGAGTGACATATTGCAATCCTCAGGCAAGGATAATGCGGTATTTAGCAACTTAGATTTGCTTAGTGGGTATTGGCAAAATGGGAAATATCTACTTTCTGGGAAAGTTGGTTAGCTACTTATCATAGAAAACGGGAAATTTGTATCACAGAAAATGGGAAATATCTACTTTCCGGGAAAGTTGGTTATCTACTTTCCCGAAAAGTAGATTATCTACTTTTCCGGAAAGTAGATTATCGACTTTTCGGGGAAGTAGATTATCGACTTTTTGGTAAAATATTTACTACTTTTAAGTAGATTATCGCAGAAAACGGGAAATTTCTATCACGAAAATGGGAAATATCTACTTCCGGGAAAGTTGGTTATCTACTTTCCCGAAAAGTAGATTATCTACTTTTCCGGAAAGTAGATTATCGACTTTTCGGGGAAGTAGATTATCGAAAGAATATCGACTTTGTTAAATATCTACTTTAAGTAGATTAGAAAACGGGAAATTTGCAGAAAATGGGAAAATCTACTTTCCGGAAAGTTGGTTATCTACTTTCCGAAACTAGATTATCTACTTTTCGGGAAGTAGATTATCGACTTTTGGTAAAATATTATCTACTTTTAAAAGTAGATTATCATAGAAACGGGAAATTTGTATCATAGAAAATGGGAAATATCTACTTTCCGGGAAAGTTGGTTATCTACTTTCCCGAAGATTATCTATTTTTCCGGAAAGTAGATTATCGACTTTTCGGAGAAGTAGATTATCGACTTTTGGTAAAATATTATCTACTTTTAAGAATTAGATTATCATAGAAAACGGGAAATTTGTATCATAGAAATGGGAAATATCTACCGAAAGTTGGTTATCTACTTTCCCGAAAGTAGATTATCTACTTTTCCGGAAAGTAGATTATCGACTTTCGGGAAGTAGATTATCGACTTTTGTAAAATATTATCTACTTTAAGAAGTAGATTATCATAGAAAACGGAAATGTATCATAGAAATGGGAAAAATCTACTTTCGAAAGTTGGTTATCTACTTTCCCGAAAAGTAGATTATCTACTTTTCCGGAAAGTAGATTATCGACTTTTCGGGAAGTAGATTATCGACTTTTGGTAAAATATTATCTACTTTTAAGAAGTAGATTATCATAGAAAAACGGGAAATTTGTATCATAGAAAATAAATATCTACTTTCCGAAAGTATATTCATTCCTGAAAAGTAGATTATCTATTTTCGGAAAGTAGATTATCGACTTTTCGGGGAAGTAGATTATCGACTTGGTAAAATATTATCTACTTTTTAAGAAGTAGATTATCATAGAAAACGGGAAATTTGTATCATAGAAAATGGGAAATATCTACTTTCCGAAAGTTGGTTATTTATTTCTCCCGAAAAGTAGATTATCTACTTTTCAGGAAAGTAGATTATCGACTTTTCGGGAAGTAGATTATCGACTTTTTGGTAAAATATTATCTACTTAAGAAGTAGATTATCATAGAAAACGGAAAATTTGTATCATAGAAAATGGGAAATATCTACTTTCCGGAAAGTTGGTTATCTACTTCCCGAAAAGTAGATTATCTACTTTTCCGGAAAGTAGATTATCGACTTTTCGGGGAAGTAGATTATCGACTTTTTGGTAAAATATTATCTACTTTTAGAGTAGATTATCATAGAAAACGGGAAATTTGTATCATAGAATGGGAAAATCTACTTTCCGGGAAAGTTGGTTATTTATTTTCCCGAAAAGTAGATTATCTATTTTCCGGAAAGTAGATTATCGACTTTCGGGGAAGTAGATTATCGACTTTTTGGTAAAATATTACCTACTTTTAAGAAGTAGATTATCATAGAAAACGGGAAATTTGTATCACAGAAATGGGAAATATCTACTTCCGGGAAAGTTGTTATCTACTTTCCCGAAAAGTAGATTATCTACTTTTCCGGAAAGTAGATTATCGATTTTTGGTAATTTTCCGACTTTGTATCACAGAAAATGAAATATCTACTTTCCGGAAAGTTGGTTATCTACTTTCCGAAAGTAGATTATCTACTTTTCCGAAATATCGACTTTCGGGAAATATCGACTTTTGGTAAATATTTTTATCATAACGAAATTTGCATCATAGATCAGAAAAATCTACTTCGAAAGGTTATTCATTTTCCTGAAAAGTAGATTATCTACTTTTCGAAAGTAGATTATCGACTTTCGGGAAGTAGATTATCGACTTTTTGGTAAAATATTACCTACTTTAAGAAGTAGATTATCATAGAAAACGAAATTTTGTACAGAAAATGGGAAATATCTACTTTCCGGGAAAGTTGGTTATCTACTTTCATAGAAAGGAAATTTAGATAACCAACTTTCCCGGAAAGTAGATATTTCCCATTTTCTGTGATACAAATTCCTTTTTTCTATGATAATCTACTTCTTAAAAGTAGGT